>NC_143549.1:179370416-179677708 GCF_054136105.1 Typopeltis vanoorti | reverse complement strand
ACTCCAATAGTGACTTTCCTTTTCCTGGATATTGCACCCCTATACACAACTTGTTGATACCTATCAGATAGCCAGTCTCCAATCCAATGTCCTAATCTAATATCCAACCTCATCTGCTCTAGTTTGACTGTCAACTTATCATGAGGTACTCTATCAAAAGCCTTTGCGAAATCCAAGTATATTACTGTGTGTCCTTCTCCTCTGTCCAAGGAAGCAGTCACTTTATTGTAATAAGTAAGTAGATTACTAAAACAGACCTCCCTTTAGCAAATCCATGCTGTCCATCAAAGATAATACCATTGTTGTCAACCCAATTCTGGATCCTAGTTCTCACAAGCTTCTCCAACAACTTAACCATAACCCAGTCATTTGACAGGGCGCCACATGATAAGCTGATATTTAAGTTGCAGCACATGGGTCTGGATGTCAGATTGGTCAACTGTATTCAGGATTGGCTGTCCGATAGGTATCAGAGAGTTGTGTATGGTGGGGCAGTTTAAAGGAAGCAGAGGGTTACAAGTGGGGTCCCACAGGGCTCAGTGCTGGGACCTATATTGTTTAACCTTTATATCAATGACATTGTCAGTTGATTGCAGGGGGATGTTCAGTTGTTTGCAGATGATGCAAAGCTGGGAAGGATTATTTCGCTTGGTTGAACAATGGGAACGAGTGATGACAAGAGGCCATCCCTGGAAGTTACGAAAGGAAACTGTGAGCAAGAGGGTGAGGAGTGGTTTCTTTGCATGGAGGGCAGTTGAACCATGGAATGCATTGCCTGGATTCCAATTCACCATTCCTGAATGGAGTGGTGAGAGCAAGAACTGTCAATGAGTTCAAGGAGTGGTATAATAGACTTTGTGTTCTTGGGGGGGGGGGACCTCCCCTCGATGAGTCTTGATAGACTTTGTGTTTCTTAGGAAGGACCTCCCACGATGAGTCTTTTGACTCCATGGCGGCCTGAATAATAATAACAAGTTATACCTAATTATTAAAAATGTATGTGTATGTGTGAGTGAGATAGAGAGAAAGAAAGAAAGAGAGAGAGGGATAGGAAGAAGAACTAGACTGGGAACTGTAAAAATGGAACTTCAGATTGGAAGGTGCTTATGTACAGGGTGTCCCAAAATTCACGCAAGAAGTAATTTTGATAGAAAACACAGGTTTTTAATTAAAAATTGTAATTTCTTATTGATTCATAAAGTATACAGTATAGGGTTATGTATGGAATAGCATATCGGATAAATGGCCTCCACGACTTTGCTGTCACATACGCACTCTTTTGTCGAAATTTTCCATGACCGTTTTGCATAAATGTGGCTGAATTTCGTTGATACAGCGCTCAATTTCCTCCTTCAAGGCGTGGGTGGTCGTGGGCTTGTTGGCATAAACCTTAGACTTCAAAAAACCCCAAAGAAAAAAGTCCAATGGCGTTAAGTCGCATGATCTGGGCGGCCAATTCTGATCACCAAAACGGGAAATTACACGACCAGGAAATGACTCATGCAGTATTTGAATTGTTTCTCAGGCTGTATGGCATGTGGCACCGTCTTGTTGAACCCACATGTCGTCCACATCCATATCTTGCAATTTAGGCACAAAAAACTGGATTATCATGTCACGATAGCAAGCACCATTAACTGTTATTGCCTTACCAGCCGCATTTTCGAAGAAGAATGGACCAATGATGTCTCCAGCCCAAAATTCGCACCATACAGTGACACGTTGTGGTGCATTTGTTTCTCAACAATTACTCGTAGGATTTTCTGAACCCCAAATGCGACAATTTTGTCGATTAACGAAGCCATCAAAATGAAAATGAGCCTCATCGCTGAAGATGATTTTGTTCGAAAAATGAGCATCCACTTGTTGTTGTTCCATAATTCTCCCTCGATGAGTCTTTAGACTCCCTGGAGATGTTAAATAATAATAGTAATAGTAATCCATTCAACAAACTCTCTTTGCTGTGTGTGGTCAGTAGGCTTCAGTTCTTGAGTAAGTTGGACTTTTTTAGCATAACGATGCAAATCTTTTGTGAAAATATGCTGTAGAGAGCTCGAAATGCCCAATTCAAGATCACGGTGCCGAATTGATGTTCTTGGACTCTCAGCAACACTCTCATGAATTGCTTCGATGTTTTCTGTTGAAGGACGGCCAGAGTGTATAAGATCACTAATTGATCCAGTTTCCTTGAATTTTTTCATTAATCTTTTCACAGTTGATGACGTTAAATCACTATTCCGACCATATTTTGTACGAAAATTGCGAACTGTAGCTGCCAAACCTTCATTATTTTTAAAATATTGCTCAACAATGAAAATGCGTTGTTCTTTCGTGTAGTGCTCCATTTTTAATAACCCTGAACTGTCACGCTGTCTTTTTTTTTTCTCGTTGGCAACACTTTACCGCACAAATGGCACTAAATTTAAATCTTGCGTAAATTTTGGGACACCCTTTAGTTGATCAGGAGAAAAACCTGAAGTCTACTTCAGGATCCCGTCATACAATAACCAGCCATCACGCTATATATATATATATATATATATATATATATATATATATGAATATCTATTTGTATGACTGATTAACATATCAAAGGAAACTACAACTATTACTGTCACTATAATAGCACTAATAGGATGCGAGTTCAAATCCATGCCGTGAGCATTGATGTCCGTGAAAATATTAGTGGTGGACAGTAGATGGCATTGGTATAGATGATGATGGTGGTTGCGGTTTGCGGTTGGTGGATTGAGTGGTGGAGACAGAGTTGTAGAGTAGGTGCCCTACCTAGATGAGTGTTTGTACTCCTTGGAGGTGTCATGTAATATTACTTTCATCTTTCTTTCAAAGGACTTTATTGGAGCAGATATGCAGAAGATGGGGGGGGGAATCACAAAAATACAAATGTAATTTACTAGTATAGTAACTGTAAAACAACTTGACATGGATATACATCCTACAAGAGATGTCTGAATCAAAGATCACTTACAGGAAATCCAGTACCTCAGCTATCAAGTGTAAGAAATCTTAATGATATTATCACAAATGAAATAAAGATAATGGAATTAATAGAACTTACATTCAAAATATCCATGTTCAATGTAATCTTTAGTTTTGATTTATCAGATTACTCTGCTATGAAAGCACACACTAAATAGTTCTGAACAATGATAATCTATTCTTGCATTAAAAGATAATTATTACTTGCAAGATTTATATCTATACTCAACGAAGTTTTGATAAAAAAAATAAAACTAATAATTAATTCTCTTATAATTTACTTGGCTTTAATCAGCCATATAAACAAAAATCCACATAACTGCTAGAAAGCTAGTAATGCACGCTCGTGTGTGTGTGTGTGTGTGTGTGTGTGTGCGCGCACGCACACACACATTCATAAGAGAAATCTAGTAAAAGAAATCTAGTAAAAGAAATAAGAGAAATCTAGGATGCGTGAGGAGTGTTTGCCAGGAGGAACAATAGAAAGGGTGGCTATGGCAATTAAGAGAGGTGAAAGGGTGGATGAGATGATTGTGATGGTAGGAACAAATGACTTGAGTGGTAATGTAAGTCGAGCAGTGAGAGATATGAGATTTTTGCTTGAGGCGGTACGGAAGAAGACAGAGAGAGGAAAAATAGTGTGTATGTTGCCTAGGTATGATAATGACGAGCTGAGCAGTAATATTAAATGACATAATAGCTAGAATGTGTGACAGGAGAGAACTGGTATATGTGGATGCTTGGAGTGCGTTTGAGGAAAGAGAGGAATTGTATGCAAGACACCGCTTACATTTGAATGAGGAAGGACGTAGCCATCTGGAGAGATTGCTGTTCTGAATGAGTCAGTGTCCCAGGTCTTGGACTATTGTGACCAAATCTGGGCACAATAGTCCATGTGTGGCCTAATCAAAGCCTTATACAATGGAACAAGAATCTCCCTACTTCTACACGTCAGTGTCCTCCGCATATCATTCCCAGAAGCCTTTGTTTTGTCTTCACAATTTTGGCGATGTGTCCCCTAAATTTTAGATCCTTATCCACTATCATTTCCAGATCTCTTATTTCCTCTACCTCCAACAATATATTCTCACCAAGCATTAATTCTGCATCCCATCTTTGTTTTCCAAATTTTAAAACCTTACATTTTGCAACATTGAACTCGCATCCCCATTTCCGTGCCCAATCACTCAATTTATTCAAGTCTTCTTGTAAGGCCACAACATCTTCACTACTCTTTATGGTTCCTCCCAACTTTGCATCATCTGCAAACAACTGAATATCTCCATCCAAATCTTCACCAATATCATTAATATACAAGTTAAACAGTAATGGCCCTAAAACAGACCCCTGAGGCACTCCAATAGTGACTTTCCTTTTCCTGGATATTGCACCCCTATACACAACTTGTTGATACCTATCAGATAGCCAGTCTCCAATCCAATGTCCTAATCTAATATCCAACCTCATCTGCTCTAGTTTGACTGTCAACTTATCATGAGGTACTCTATCAAAAGCCTTTGCGAAATCCAAGTATATTACTGTGTGTCCTTCTCCTCTGTCCAAGGAAGCAGTCACTTTATTGTAATAAGTAAGTAGATTACTAAAACAGACCTCCCTTTAGCAAATCCATGCTGTCCATCAAAGATAATACCATTGTTGTCAACCCAATTCTGGATCCTAGTTCTCACAAGCTTCTCCAACAACTTAACCATAACCCAGTCATTTGACAGGGCGCCACATGATAAGCTGATATTTAAGTTGCAGCACATGGGTCTGGATGTCAGATTGGTCAACTGTATTCAGGATTGGCTGTCCGATAGGTATCAGAGAGTTGTGTATGGTGGGGCAGTTTAAAGGAAGCAGAGGGTTACAAGTGGGGTCCCACAGGGCTCAGTGCTGGGACCTATATTGTTTAACCTTTATATCAATGACATTGTCAGTTGATTGCAGGGGGATGTTCAGTTGTTTGCAGATGATGCAAAGCTGGGAAGGATTATTTCGCTTGGTTGAACAATGGGAACGAGTGATGACAAGAGGCCATCCCTGGAAGTTACGAAAGGAAACTGTGAGCAAGAGGGTGAGGAGTGGTTTCTTTGCATGGAGGGCAGTTGAACCATGGAATGCATTGCCTGGATTCCAATTCACCATTCCTGAATGGAGTGGTGAGAGCAAGAACTGTCAATGAGTTCAAGGAGTGGTATAATAGACTTTGTGTTCTTGGGGGGGGGGGGACCTCCCCTCGATGAGTCTTGATAGACTTTGTGTTTCTTAGGAAGGACCTCCCACGATGAGTCTTTTGACTCCATGGCGGCCTGAATAATAATAACAAGTTATACCTAATTATTAAAAATGTATGTGTATGTGTGAGTGAGATAGAGAGAAAGAAAGAAAGAGAGAGAGGGATAGGAAGAAGAACTAGACTGGGAACTGTAAAAATGGAACTTCAGATTGGAAGGTGCTTATGTACAGGGTGTCCCAAAATTCACGCAAGAAGTAATTTTGATAGAAAACACAGGTTTTTAATTAAAAATTGTAATTTCTTATTGATTCATAAAGTATACAGTATAGGGTTATGTATGGAATAGCATATCGGATAAATGGCCTCCACGACTTTGCTGTCACATACGCACTCTTTTGTCGAAATTTTCCATGACCGTTTTGCATAAATGTGGCTGAATTTCGTTGATACAGCGCTCAATTTCCTCCTTCAAGGCGTGGGTGGTCGTGGGCTTGTTGGCATAAACCTTAGACTTCAAAAAACCCCAAAGAAAAAAGTCCAATGGCGTTAAGTCGCATGATCTGGGCGGCCAATTCTGATCACCAAAACGGGAAATTACACGACCAGGAAATGACTCATGCAGTATTTGAATTGTTTCTCAGGCTGTATGGCATGTGGCACCGTCTTGTTGAACCCACATGTCGTCCACATCCATATCTTGCAATTTAGGCACAAAAAACTGGATTATCATGTCACGATAGCAAGCACCATTAACTGTTATTGCCTTACCAGCCGCATTTTCGAAGAAGAATGGACCAATGATGTCTCCAGCCCAAAATTCGCACCATACAGTGACACGTTGTGGTGCATTTGTTTCTCAACAATTACTCGTGGATTTTCTGAACCCCAAATGCGACAATTTTGTCGATTAACGAAGCCATCAAAATGAAAATGAGCCTCATCGCTGAAGATGATTTTGTTCGAAAAATGAGCATCCACTTGTTGTTGTTCCATAATTCTCCCTCGATGAGTCTTTAGACTCCCTGGAGATGTTAAATAATAATAGTAATAGTAATCCATTCAACAAACTCTCTTTGCTGTGTGTGGTCAGTAGGCTTCAGTTCTTGAGTAAGTTGGACTTTTTTAGCATAACGATGCAAATCTTTTGTGAAAATATGCTGTAGAGAGCTCGAAATGCCCAATTCAAGATCACGGTGCCGAATTGATGTTCTTGGACTCTCAGCAACACTCTCATGAATTGCTTCGATGTTTTCTGTTGAAGGACGGCCAGAGTGTATAAGATCACTAATTGATCCAGTTTCCTTGAATTTTTTCATTAATCTTTTCACAGTTGATGACGTTAAATCACTATTCCGACCATATTTTGTACGAAAATTGCGAACTGTAGCTGCCAAACCTTCATTATTTTTAAAATATTGCTCAACAATGAAAATGCGTTGTTCTTTCGTGTAGTGCTCCATTTTTAATAACCCTGAACTGTCACGCTGTCTTTTTTTTTCTCGTTGGCAACACTTTACCGCACAAATGGCACTAAATTTAAATCTTGCGTAAATTTTGGGACACCCTTTAGTTGATCAGGAGAAAAACCTGAAGTCTACTTCAGGATCCCGTCATACAATAACCAGCCATCACGCTATATATATATATATATATATATATATATATATATATATGAATATCTATTTGTATGACTGATTAACATATCAAAGGAAACTACAACTATTACTGTCACTATAATAGCACTAATAGGATGCGAGTTCAAATCCATGCCGTGAGCATTGATGTCCGTGAAAATATTAGTGGTGGACAGTAGATGGCATTGGTATAGATGATGATGGTGGTTGCGGTTTGCGGTTGGTGGATTGAGTGGTGGAGACAGAGTTGTAGAGTAGGTGCCCTACCTAGATGAGTGTTTGTACTCCTTGGAGGTGTCATGTAATATTACTTTCATCTTTCTTTCAAAGGACTTTATTGGAGCAGATATGCAGAAGATGGGGGGGGGAATCACAAAAATACAAATGTAATTTACTAGTATAGTAACTGTAAAACAACTTGACATGGATATACATCCTACAAGAGATGTCTGAATCAAAGATCACTTACAGGAAATCCAGTACCTCAGCTATCAAGTGTAAGAAATCTTAATGATATTATCACAAATGAAATAAAGATAATGGAATTAATAGAACTTACATTCAAAATATCCATGTTCAATGTAATCTTTAGTTTTGATTTATCAGATTACTCTGCTATGAAAGCACACACTAAATAGTTCTGAACAATGATAATCTATTCTTGCATTAAAAGATAATTATTACTTGCAAGATTTATATCTATACTCAACGAAGTTTTGATAAAAAAAATAAAACTAATAATTAATTCTCTTATAATTTACTTGGCTTTAATCAGCCATATAAACAAAAATCCACATAACTGCTAGAAAGCTAGTAATGCACGCTCGTGTGTGTGTGTGTGTGTGTGTGTGTGTGCGCGCACGCACACACACATTCATAAGAGAAATCTAGTAAATGAGGTTGATTCCTTGAGTAATTTTGAGCAAAAAATAACATGAACCGAATTTCGAACAGTGAAGAGATATCATTTCGACATTCAGCTGCAAGTAATTGTGGTACTATCTGACTAGGCACATACTGTGGTCAAGCATGCTTATAGCCAAGGCTTTCAAACAACTATGCTGACATCCACATCATTTACAAGTTTTCTAATGGCAACAGAAAACTGTACTATCCTTAATCAAAGTCAACAATCATTTGGTGTCGTAAATGAATGTGGCATCACTTGCTAAGTTCCAAATAACATGTTTTAAGGGAGCACAAGTGCAGAGCAAATATCAGCAGGTGTTAGGAATTTCAAGGTGAATTCCATTCACTTTGGAATTCCCAACATGACCAATTGGAAGGCACTAGATAAAAGCAAGCTTATATCCAGTGGTGTAGCTGGGGGAAGGGGGCGGAGAGGGAAGTCAGTCCCGGCAGCACGTTGAACCTTTTTGAACTTTTGCAGTTCATTCTAAAATACCATCTCAAGAACTTGGTTCCAAATATTGTAATACTACTGCGAATTTTCCTCACAATTGCTGTAAGTGTTGCTGGTTGTGAGAGGAGTTTTTCTAAATAAAATTGATTAAGAATTACCCACGTTACTATGAAATAGACGTCACCAATGTCATCGATGATTTTGCTAACAGAAAAGCAAGAAAAATAACATTTTAGAATGTTGAAATTAAAGTTTTACTTCAAAAATAAACAGTGTTTTAATTTATTTCCCTATACATCGTTTTGACTTTTTGTAGTATTTTTGGTGTGTATTGAGAGGAGTGGCAAACTCAGAGTCTGCCCCGGGCAGCAAAAGCTCTAGCTACTCCACTGCTTATATCCACAATGTCTGCAAGAAGTACAGAATAGAAAAAGGATGATTATAAGCACTGAACTTTGCCATTGGTACCAGCAAATCTTGTTGTGTGCAGGTATGCTTTATTTGCTGATAATGCAATGCTTAATCAAGATGGAGCTTTAAGTAACACTTAATGAGCATTTATGGGTTGGTGAAAATTCTCATGCAACAGCTGAAACTAATTCTCAACTGGTTTTCAGTAAATGTAAGATGTGTACTTGGTGGGAACTAATTAATCAGACCTCACAAATTCAACAATCTCCTCAATGAGAATACATATTTTAGCTTGGGCTTTTACAAAATGAGCTAGAAAACAGGTATGACGGTAGATCTCCTGACCTACCCTGCAGCTATCGTACCTTGGATCACACAAAGGCATTAGTGTACTTGAAAACAATAGGAGCGAAATATATCACCAAATTTTGAATGCTCCAGACTATGTTTGAAATGATCAACCACTGATAAAGAAAACATAAGCATCATTATAACAGAAATATGTATTCTAGCAGAAGGCAGACGTTTCAAGCAGTTATTAGGTGCTTCACTGATGTGCAGTTGTTAAATAATTGATTTTTTTCAAATAAAGATGTTTTAAGATGAGTTTAAAACATTTTGTCACTTAATTCTGAAATGAATAAATGTTTAACATTGTGATGTATTCACTTTTTTCTTACAGTTGCAATAACTTCATATATTAGATATGTGAAGTTATCAGTTCCAGTATCTAATATCTTCATATTAGATACTGGACCATGTTGTTGTTATTATTATGATTCAGGCCTCAATGGAGTCAAAAGCCTCATCGTGGGAGAAACTTCCTAGAAAACACAGTCTATTATACCACTCCCTGAACTCATTGACCATCCATGCTGTCACCACTCTATTAGGCAATGCATTCCAAGGTTCGACCACCCTCCATACAAAGAAACCACTCCTCACCCTCTTGCTCGCAGCTTCCTTTCATAACTTCCAGGGATTGCCCCTTTGTCCTCGCTCCTTTCTCCTGTTCCACTAAGCGAAAAAACTCCTCCAGTGTCAACTACCTCTCAACAGTTTGAAAGTCTCAATCGTATCACCTCTCCTTCTATTTACCAAACTCTGCAGTCCATATTTCCTCAGTCGATCCTCATAACTAATATTGTATAGTCCTGAAACCATCTTTGTTATCCACCTCTGTACCCTTTCCACAGTTAATTTATCCTTCAAATCCTGGGGACCAAATTTGAGAACAACAGTCCAAGTGTGGTCTGATCAGGGCTTTATACAATGGAATGACAACTCTTATCTCTGCAGGTTGGCATTCCTCTTGGTATTGCAGCAATCCTCTAGGTTACCTTTACCACCTTCGCAATAGGTTCCCTGAATTTCAGGTTTCTATCAATCATCAACCCTAGATCGCTTGTCTCCCCTACCTCCTCTAGTACAGCTCCTCCAATCGAGTATGCAGTCTCCCATCGATGTAACCCAAACTCCAAGACTTTACATTTTGCTGCATTAAACCGAAGCCCCATTCATTTGCCCATCCGTCTAGTTTATTCAAATCCTCTTGCAGGGCTGCCACATCTGCACTATTACTAATAGTAATAGTAATAGTGCAGATGTGGCACTATTACTCTTACTAATAACCCTTTCTAACTTCACATTATGTGCAAACAACTGAATCCACTGGCAATGTCAATGATATGAAGGTTAAACAATACAGGTCCCACTACCAAGCCTGAGGGTTCTGCAACTTAAATATCAGCTTATCATGTGGCATCCTGTCAAATGCCTTTGCAAAATCCCCCCAAAAAATGGCAAAATATTACTAAAGCAAGAGCGTCCCTTAACAAATCCATGATGACTCTCACAAATAACGTTACCCTAATCTGCCCAACGCAGCATATGGTCCCTCACTAATTTCTCTAAGATCTTAACACAAACTGGTCTATAATTTGACACTTCCAGTCTGCTACCGCCCTTATGCAATGGCGCTATCTTGCCTTCCTTCCATTCCTTGAGTACCTTTCCTGTAGCAAGACTTTCAGTGAAAAGCCAGGTCAAGGGAGCTGTCAGTTCTTTAGCACATTCTCTCAAAATTGTGGAGAAATTCCATTCACTCCCACAGATTTAGTGACATCCAGGATACTCAGTATTTGGAACACATACTCTCCTCTTGCACCTCTCTAGTATTAAAACCTACTTCTCCAGGATGAAACACTCCAATAAAATGTTCATTGAACAACTCCACTATGTCTTCTACATCAGTCACTCCCTCTGTTCCCATTTTTATCTTACAATGTCATTATTCCACAGTCATTTCTTCTCTTACTGGCCACATGGTTAAAAAAATTCCCTAGGATTTTCTTTGGATCTTAGTGCCAATCTCTTCTCATATTCCAGTTTTGCCTTCCTTACCATACTAGTCACTCTCCTGCCTTGAATCTTATATTCTTCATGCATCTGCTCTCCATCCCTCTCCATATATCTCTTCCATAACCTCTTTTTCACCTGCAGTTCCTGTTTGATATTGTTTGTCATCCACTTTATACCAAATTGCATCCTCTACTTCTTCACTCGTGGAATACAGCTTACTATTGCTGCTAACAAATATTCCTTGACAATTTCCCAAGCACTAATGATATCTCACCCTTCCAATTCCTCCCTCCATGGAGCTGTCCCAAGTTGATATCTAAGACTATTATAATCACCTGTCTTATAATTCCCTTCTCTTTGATACTCCTGCATGTCTTTTCATCTTCCAAGTCAAAAACCACATGATCACTCTCTCTCCAACTGGGGGAAGAGATGCCATCTCAGATATAATCAGATCTTCTGATGCTATAACCAAATCCAAAACTCTTGAACATGAGGTTCAAGCGTTTTGTTGCCTAAGATATTTGTCCCTCAAGAATTCTAGAAATTCCATTCCCTTATTTACTACATACATTACTTATTTACTCTTCCCAATTTGTACTGCCGTAGCTAAAATCTCCCATAACAATCATTCTTCTTGCACTTGCCAAGCTCAACTGCCTAAACATCTCCCAATCCTCACCCTCTGTGCTGCTTAGCTTGCAGCAACACCCCCTCTAAATATCGGGTCTTGCCCACCTCTACCTCACACCATATGCTATCAAACCATTAGTGTCACTGCCCTCCAAAGCCTCCACTCCAAGAGGACATAAGTCAGTACTTATCATAAGCAGTACTTCACCCCATGTTTTCCTTTCCTATCCTTTGGAAAAATGCTGTACCCTGCTACTTCTATTCCTGTTATTATATCATCTTCTATCAACCACGTCTCAGAGACCCCAATAATCTTCAGACAGGCTGATGTTATCAGCCTGACCAATTCATTTCCTTTATTCTGGATACTCCTGGCATCAGTATAAAGCATAAAAATGTCACTGTTTCTATACCTATCCCCTCCTGACTCCACTGGACTCTGCATTACCTGATGTATTCCCCCTTCTCCCAAGCATCTATTCCCACAAGAGGCCACTCCTGCTACCATCTACCCTGGTAATTCTAGTTTCCCTGCTTTGACACACCAACTCATTCCGAGAACAGCAATCTCTCCAGATACCTACATCCTTCCTCATTCCAATGCAAGCTGTCTCTTGCATATAGTTCCTTTCTGTCCTCAAATGCCCTCCAAGCATCCACGCCAAGCCTCTCTTCTGACACATTCTGGCTATCATGCTATTCATTATTAATGCTCTTCTACTCAGCTCGTCATTATTATAACTATCCGCGCCGTTAGCCTAGTGGCTGTGCGCTTCAAAACCATATGACTGTGGAAGGAGTGTCCCAGATTTGATTCCCATCGAAGATGTGAGGAATTTGAGGATCTTCCTCAGCCATAGCCAAGTTAGCCGGTCTTGGGCGCAGGCAGCAGGGTTTTTTCTGCCAGTTTATCTGGCATTTTTCATCCCGCAAGCAGGCAAACTGGCCCCATGAACACACACACGGATCTACAGCCATAAATACTTAACTTCCCATGAGGGAGCTCAACTTGCCCCATTCGGGACTGAAGTCTTTCAACGTCAGAGTTGCTCTCAAACCTGTCAAAACTATATGCCACATTTTAAGATCTCCTAAAGACATTAATGTATTCTTCAAATATGCAGGTGTATACAACATACCATGTTCCTGTGGATTAAATTACATAGACCAAACATCAAGAAGCCTGGAAATTCAAAAAATGGAACATATAGGGGGATGTGAACAACAACAAAACAGATACTTAAGGATTAGCCCATCATTTCTTGATCTCTGACCACACCATCAATTGGGATAACAGCTCCATGCCTTATATAGAAGATGATTTTTGATATAGAAACTTCAAAGAAGCCGCAGTTGTATTCCGTTCGGGAGAAAATCTAAACAGAAATAAAGGAATAATTCTGAAAGACATCTGGAAAAGCCTAATAAATTCACTCAGCCTACCAGAATTTCATTTCGCTGAAAATTATATAATGCGCTCAATAAACAATTACTGAGATACTACGCTCCATGCTTATGATGTTACACGTCAGTTTTAATTTATTTGACTCTGTTACTCCATTCTTCTTTTTTACTAGCAAAAGTTAGTGTGTACCGTTATACTTGTCCTGAAGAAGCCAGACAGAATAGCTGGTGAAACTTGTTGACAATTTGTGTATATCATTTATTAATATCTGGTCATTGTATAAAACTAAGAAAAAGCTCAAGTTTTTATGTTTTTTTGTTGTTGTTGTTTTTTTTTTTTATTAAAATCATTCACAGAATCAAATCCTGAATAATTAATAATTCAATCATTATAATGTAATCATTAATTAATAACTCCACTCAGTCAGACTCATCATGGTATGTCCTCACTCAAACAGCATCATATTTCTCAAGATGAGCAATTTGAAAATCTCAGTGGACAGAGAACTGAAGTTCATGGGTGTGTATATATCACAAAAGATATAGAAGTTACCAAGAAATAATTAATGTTAAGAATCTTGAAAAGTAGAGATAAGGAGGTGATATTTTCACTGTATAGTGTGCTAAGACCATGATTAGATTTCTATGTGCAGATCTGGTCAACCGTTGTATAAGCGATAAGGCAATATTTGAGAAATGGGAAGAGGCAAGTAATAACTAAGACTGTCTCAGGACTTTGCAAAGTTGAGTATGAGGAGAGATTAAGGGAATGTGGTCTGCAGAACCTGGTAGACAGAAGGAGAAAAGGCAACATGGTTGAAGTATAAGTTGGTAAGCCTATCAGACAGATACAGGCAATATTTCCTCTAAGCTGTGCATGTGTGCATCAGTCAAACAAGGGAGCGCACACACACACACCTAGTAACCGCACTTACAAAAATTTTCCTTACAAAAATTATTGACTGTAAATTTCTAATTTACAATCAACAATTTATTAACATACTATAAAAATGAATTATATGATAAAATAAGTGACAAGTATGATTTGTTTAGTAATTTCTTAAATGTCTCCACTTAATATGATGAATCTTGACAGACTTTATGTTCTTAGGAAGGACCTCCCACGATGAGTCTTTTTACTCCATGGAGGCCTGAATAATAATAATAATATTACACTAACCCATTCCAACTTAATACATTCTAATTAATTCCTTTAAGCCTACACTCTGTGGGCAACTGATGCTGCTATCAGCAATGTTGTAGAGGCATATTTGTTCATTGTATCTAACAGTGCAGTCACTAACTCAAATTAATTTAATACTTGCAATTTTACAGGTTATAGCTAGACAAAAAAAAAAAAAGAGCAACATTAATATAAGAACTATTACACTAATGCATATTGAGACTGGAAACTTGTGTGCAAAATGTTTTTCATGCAGACATGGGCGGGCAAAAATTAGACAGAACAATGCATACAGGGGGAATTACCGCACAGTGAAGGGATTTTCTTTGGATCTTAGCTAATCTCCTCTCATATCCCAGTTTCGTCTTCCTTACCATACTAGTCACTCTTCTGGCCTGTGTCTTATACTCTTCATGCATCTTCTCTTCTCCTGTCTCCTTATATCTCTTCCACAACCTCTTTTTCACATGCAATTCCTGTTTAATATTGTTTGTCATCCACTTTACTCCAAATTGTGTCCTCTTGTTCACTCGTGGTATACAACTTACCATTGCTGCTAACAAATATTCTTTCATAATTTCCCATGCACTAATAGAATTTCAGAGAAGATATTTACAGTCTTAACCATTGTCAGTCTAGTGCCTATATCTAAATTGCAGTCAATCCTCCAGTTTTTTCAGTATTTGGTTCATGTTGAAATGTTTTAATGTAATATCACTTGTTTGTTAGATGAAATAGATAAAACATTCTAGGAATAATGATTGAATGAGGTAGCCTGTAGTGGTGTATGTAGAATCTTAGGTTCTTCTGTTTTGGTCCAATTGTCTTGAAATTGGACCAAAACAATACCAAAAACCAGTGTAAATTCTATATATGAATAAAAAGGAAAAGTGACCCCCATCCCTTCATTTTATTCAGTTTGCACTGTTTTTCCCTGACAACCATTGCCATAAGAAACATTAAAATTTAGTTAAAAATGGAAAAGTATCTACAGAGTGAATGATGCACCCTGATACTCTCCTTCATTTTAGACTGGGCTTGAAATTCTTAGTAGAGAATAAACAACAGACTGTCTCAGTTTAGTTGAAATGAGTTGAATGATTTCAGTTGATTGTCTTTGAAGGATGCTCTCACCCCCATACAATTTTCCCTTCATTTTAGTCTTATTTGAATTTTTCATTGAACATTTGTCAAACAAACATAGCTGTATGCAAATTTTGATGAAATTGGTTAAGCAGTGAGACCTGTAGAATCTTCAGTATAATCCTCAAAGGATGCCTTCCTCCCCCCTCCCCAGAAGCCCTTTTAGATTGTATAGAAATTTTTATAAGGGTGTCTATGGAGTGAGAAGACCCATTGTGGGAGACATGTATTAACTTTTTTTTTATATACACAATACCCATCATACTACTCAGTAAACTCATTCATTTCCTGTCCGGGGAACTAATTCTGGCAATCCTTTCCATTCATTTACAACTCTCCAAGCCAGAAATTTTCCTTTATGTCAATCTTATAGAACCCCTCTAATAACGTATAAGTTTTCATCATGTCCCCTCTTTTCTATCTATCAGCCAAACTTTGCAGATCACACACCTTCAATGTGTCTTCATAGGGAGCATTCCACAGACCTATCACTAGTTTGGTCACTACTCTCTGGATCCTCTCCACTTACCAAGAAACCAGGTGACCAAATTTGTGCACAGTAGTCAAGATGCAGCTGAATCATGAAGGAATAATAACTGGTTTCTCTTTACTTTTTAAGTATTTTTCAGCATCTAAGTAATCCTTTGAGCTATTTTACCAACTTTTCCAACTGATTTTCAACTCTGTCTACCATTGCCCCCCCCTCCCCCCCAAGTTCCTAACCTTATCAATTTCCTGCAATCCTGTACCATCAGTGTGATATACAATGTGTAATTTTTTCAACCTTAAGTGCATAACCTTCAATTTTATATTAAATCGATAACCATTATCTGTTGACGACAATCCTGCAGGATATCTGCATCACCTTTATCAACTGTTTTGTCCTTATCAGTTATCACCAACAAACAACTAAATATCTCCCCTACCCCTCTTCAGTCATTCCATATATCATTAATATACAAATTAAAGAGTTGTAGTCATAGTACAGAGCATTGAGGCACACCACTAGTCACCCTCATTATCCTAGATTCCCCTCCACCATATATTACTTTCTGGTGTCTGTCAGCCACCTTTTATCCATGCCACCAGCTTCATATCCATTTCCGTTTGCTGCACCTTTTGTAATAGCTTTCCATGTGGTATTCACTTTAGCCAAGTCCAACAGTATCATTATGTAGCTATTTCCTTTAATTTGCTGCTGTCACTATTATACACCCTCTGTCCAAAAAGAAACCGAATTTTTGATAGAAAATAAAACGCAGGCCAATTATAATTATTCAAATCATTTATTTCAATCAATATACTCTCCCTCAGCTTCGATACAGTGTTTGGCATGGCCAATTAATACATTAAATGAGTTTTTTATATCAGTTTTTGGGATACTGTTGAGGGTTATGGTTACTGCCGCTTGAATGTTTTCAATGGTGACGTATCGCTTTCCTTTCATCGGCAAATGAAGTCGGGGGAAATCACAGAAAGAAGAAAGAAGTCATAGGGTGCTAAATCAGATGAATATGGCGAGTGATCCAACACACAAGCCTTGGTTTTTGCTCAAAAACTGTCTCACAATGTTCGAACGATGAGATGATGCATTATCGTGCAAAAGTGACCAGCTTCCTGCATCACGATATTCATGCTGTACACGACGAATTCTCACTATCAATCGCTTCAAAACTTCGAGATAAAACTCACCATTGACTGTTTGGAACGAATTCTTTGTGGATAATGCTCTTGGAATCGTAGAAACAAATTAGCATTGTCTTTACTTTTGACTTCTCCAAGCGACTTTTTTTCTGATGTCCCTCTTCTGGTGGTCTCCACTCAGCACTTCTGGCACTTAAGTAGCTGGTGTACACCAGCTACTTACGTGGCGCTTTTTGGAATTGTTAGTTATTGTTTAATTTGAGCTTAATGTACTGAAGATGCCTGTGACACACAGGCAAAAATTATACTATTAAATAATCTTTGTACGTGAGTTTTTTCCGTTATTAATTTTGTATCGATATGTCTACTCACGGTATACCTTTTTTAAAACTTATAACTTTCCCAATATTTTATTTGCCACTCCTGAAATATTAATTGGTCTGTGATTTGCTGCTTCTGTCTTGAAGCCATCTTTCTGTAATGGAACTCGTACACTATATTACTCTCTTTTCACTTCCTTGGAACCTTGCCAGAACTGAGACTTAGATTAATCAACTTTGTCAGAGGCATTGCCAAGTCTCTTGCACATTCATGTAGCACAAGGGCTGACATTTGCATCCAGTCTCATTGCTGAATTCAAGTTGATATTTTTCAATATGCTTGAACACCTTCTGTTTGTATACTTCAATTCTATATAAGTCTGTCACATCAACAACCTCTCCACTGCAAGATATCCACTTGGTTGATACACTCTTGCAAAGCGATGACTTAACAATACTATTTCTTTTGCTTTTGTCTCCTTCTTGCTATCAACATTGATTTTTCCTCTTACTCGCTACACAGTTAAAAAAAATGAATTTTGAGTTTACTTTAGCCCTTAGCTAATTTCCTACACTCATTGTGCAGGGTGAGCTAAGCCTGCACTTATTGTACTAATCTACCAGTGCATTGAATCCACCTCTCTTCTGCACACCCACTCTATAGCAGCAACTATTGGTCTCTATCTCACACCAGATAGCCTCAAATGAACTATCTTCCTCAGATCTAAAATTCTCCTTAACTTCTTTGTCGATTGAAATTCTTCAGCTATCATTAGTAATATCCCTCTTGATGTATTATTCCCTCTATCCATTGTGAAAATACAATGCCTTTTAAATTCTGTTTGTGTAAGTATATAATTTTCTGTCAACCAGATCTCACTGATGCCTATAATTTTTGACCAAGTCGAATTGACCTTTTGCCTTTATTTCTGATACTTCTGGATTTGTGTACATCATTTCAATTTCATGCCACTTTGGATTCAGTTACCCTTGTATGATTACCAATTCATTCAGATTTTAAACCTGTGAAACTGCATTCTGCATTGCATAATTGTTTATGTATACATAATCATTTGTCTTTGGGATGGTCAGACACATGCTTGATTACATCCTTCAATATCTCTAGTTTCCCTGGTTTTTCACTTCCAAACTCTTATTGAACAACCCTTTCTTTAAACATTAACTCCAAAACCATTTGAATGTGGTCCATCAGGCATGTGGAAGTCCTTTTGTTCATCAAATTCACTTCATATGTTTATAAACTGCAAACTTCTACATTCCCCTTGCATAATCTTCTTATTGACTCGTTAGCAATCATGCCATTCTTCTCGATTCATTTCTATCATACTAAAGACAGCAGATGTACAGTCTTGATTTCTCCTTCTTTTCTGCTTCTATCAGTAACTTTTTCATGTCTTCTCTCATTCCATATTTCTCACCTTTCAAATGATTTGTGCCAGCCCAAGCAGCCAAAACAACCAAACATAAATAACTATATTCCACATCTGGTTGAAATCATTTGAGTGATGTAACTTACTAAAGTAGAGGGGGGAAAAAAGGAAAAAAAAAAAATTTTTTTCCCTCATTAATTGAACTCATTGCTTAAGATTTGCTAAGCTTTGTCCTATTGAATAAAAGTTGTGGGTCAGTAATTCAACTTTGAACTGAAGATGCGGCAAGTTGAATTTGGGTTCTAGTTTTTATCGTAATAGTCTGACTTGCTACAGCGCTTGGCTTAAGATTCACTGCTGTGACCCTTGTTAGAAATATTCTCCTCCTCCTCCCCTTTCTTCTTAATATATTATTTTATAAATTCTAAATTGTTGCTGTCTCAAGATGATCAAGCTGATGGTATTGTGAAACAGAACTATGTCTTAAGACTTCAACCCAGTTTTTTAATTTACAAAAGGTGGTTACAGCAGAAGGATAATAAAATCAGTTAAATGATTATCTTACCATTTTTTTTTGCTTAAGTAACATTACAGTTAAAAATTTTTCTATAAATTTATAGTAAATCCTGGTAGTTAAGCTGCTGGGGATGATGAAATGCATACAAATTATCCTGATGAATGCTAAGTGTCTTTAGTATTAGTCTTTATTGGTGACTTGAATTATCCAAACATTAGTTGGGTAGAAGAGAAATCTCATGATAAAAACAAAGGTGAATTTATTTGGCTGTTGTGAGATAACTTCTCAAGCAGCATGTGTAAAAAGAAATTCAAAGAGTATTAGATTTGATCATAGTGTCAGAAAGAGTCTTAGTTAAAGAATGTAACTGTTTTGCCACCAATTGGTGACAGTGATCATGCTGTACTATCCTGGAAAGTAGCTAACTGTATGGATGATGGAAGTTTTTTCACTTGGCTATGCTACCAGTTATATATTTGATTTAATCCTTTATCCAAGTGTAAGCAAACAAAGTTTGCACCTGAAGTATTTTCTAGACTGGGCCAATTCGTGGTAAACTTAGAATAAGTTCTGATCACTTGCCTTAATATCTCCCATAATGCAATGCACATCTCCTTGCAGACATGTATAATGCATTAAGGGAAGAGCCGTTGCCCAGACTGGTTTCAACCTTAATTGAGGTCTCATCAGTGGGAGCCAGACCCATAGGTGGTGATAATAAGGGGTGGAAGTAATGCAGAAGTCATATCACCATATATCAGTTGCCAAACGGTGTCAACACCTTATTATTAAAATTCTCTGGATTAGAGATAATTGATGGCGGGGGGGGGGGGGGGGGGGGGGGCTTCCATCAACTATCTCTAATCCAGAGAATTTTAATAATAGTGAGGCATTATCTGAATGTGTCCCTAGAGTTTGAAGAATGAATATGAGAGTGAAATTGATCTGCAATCTTATTAAGCAAGAGATCCATAAGAAGATGATGTGGAAGGAATATCATGAGAATAAGAGTGAAAGGTGTTACGAAATATATGCAGTGCAGACCAGAAAAGTTAAGAGTATTGTGTGGAAAGCTAAATCAGAGTATGAAAAGAAATTAGCTGGGCAGGTTAAAGGTAACCCAAAAGAATTTTATTGCTATGCTGTAAGTAAAATAAAAAATGAACGTGGAAGAATAACTTTAGTGAATGCAGATGGTACCCTTGTGTCAGAAGCAGATGAGATTGTTCAGATAATGAGTGTTCACTTTAAGATCTATCAACCAGGTGTATGTAACATGGTGTACAGTGCTACCACTACATTGAATGAGGAGATTGAAGGGATCCTTTCCAAGAGGATATCTTTGAAAAGATCCTTAGTAATTGAAGATAAAGGATATGATCAAGATCTAGTTTGAGTTTTTATGTTTGGGCTTTGTATGTAACAGTGAGGATCTGCTGCAGTGAGTCTTTTGATTCCATGGAGGTTATCAAATTCCTGATTATGGGATGTACAGTATACAGTGATAGTAGTATATGAAAACGTGGCATTATTACTAACTTCCAATCCACAATGTCCCTCCAAATTATCAGTCAGGAGAGTATTGTCAGGTCTTATATTTCAATTATTCTAAGACACTTCTAAATGCATCAGTCCATCTAGATCTTGGTCTTCCTCTGGATGTTTTCCCTACCAGCTTGACATCAAACCTGTTGTGCTAGCCTTTCCTCTCCCATTCTGTTGTAATTGACCAAACGGAAAGAAAATACCATCTTATATTAGCTCTGCTCATGCATTCCTAAATGCTAATAGTGTCAGGTTTCTTCCTAATAATCTTCTTTAATATGATTGTCACTGATGCCATCTATTCACTTCCCTAAATTTTCTTGGATCAGAACTTCCCTAATGTTTTCAATGTTCATGCTTATTTTCACAGCTTTTTTTTTTTTTTTTTGCTGATTTTCATAACAGATCTCTCATATCTAGTCTTTGATCAGCTGCTCTTATTTCTAACCCAGCTCTTAGATCCATAAGTTAAAATTGGTCTGAACACTGTTTGGAATACAGCTGCTTTTAGGGTTTTAACTAATTTTTCTCTTATTCCATATAAATTTATTCAGTTGACTCCTTAATATACCTGCTACGATTATTCTGTGATCTCTTTCCATATTTATTACCTATATATATTATTATTGTGACATCTGCAGGGAGTCCAAAGACTCATCTAGGGAGGGCATGTACTCTACAACTCTCTTGTAGAGTAGATGCCCTCCCTAGATACTACCATCATCACCTACACCAATGCTATCTACTGCTGAATACCACCACTAGTATTTTCACAGATAATCACAAACATCCATGCTCATGGTGGGATTCGAACCTGCAGCCTTCTGGCTGGAGAGCGGATACGCTAACCACTCGGCCAACTAAGCTGATAATTTAATTTGCCATCTTTGCAAAAAAAAATATATATTGTGCCTTTTAATCTGCAATTTTATTTATCTGTAGGTTCTCCATTCAGGTTGCAGTTCATGTTTTCAATGTTCCTGCTTATTTTCATAGCTTTTTTTTTTTTGCCAATTTTCATACCATATTTGTTATAGTAGTTAATTCAGTTTAGTTAAAGAATGCTGTAGAATTGAACAGGATTTAAGAATATAATATCAGCAAAAGTAAAGAGCTGAGATTAATATTTCCAGTTTTGATATCATACTTAATACCACTTTCTTTTATAAGTGGAGATAGTGCACCCTTGTCTTAAACTGATTTTTCATCAACCATCTTAACCATCACCAAAAACCAAATATAGGATAATGTGTGATATAATGTCCCATTTATACTATGATTCTGGCATTTTGAATGGCTTTTCTCACAGAGTATGTGACCCCCCCCCCCTTGCATAGTTTTGCTGATGATATTGTCTTTATTTCTCAATTGAAAAATCTTTCAGTGCACAAATAATCAAAGCTTCAAAGAGAGGGTGAGATGTATTTAGCGAAGTAGAGTATATTGCCCTTCTGCCAAGCAGGAGGGTAATCTACTCTATTTCGACTACTGTTTTTGGACTCTCTGGAGGTGTCATGTAGTAATAATAATAATATCCAAAAGTGCCTTAAATGGTAATTCCTCCCCTACTGCTCAAGGAATGAGAGAAGAAACAACCTAGTCAACTTCAAACAGAACTTATTCCTACTTTATTCTTTCCTTCTCTAGCTGAAATCTTCCAGCAAAAGTATTTTCTTAAATTAATATCATATTGGCCTTCAGCCTTTTCCTTTGTAACAAACTGGTCTGTGCTGCTTCAGATTCAGGAAGCTGGGTTTTATCTCTATTTCTTTTTTCATGAACTGTTTGTGTTCTATACTCTTTGTGTAGTGATGGTGATCAGCTTGCATATTGGTTTTGTCAGACTGTATATTGAGAATAATAATTAACAACTTAACCTTTTATGCATGATCTTCCCAGTTGTTTCATGTTTGTGTAAAATTGGTTTTTAATGTTAATTTTCTCTTTAGTGTCATTTTTTTAATTAGCCTGTTATGTGTCAATTCATTTTTGTTTATTTAAGATACAACTAAAAAAGGAATTAAATTTTTATCTATTAGTCAATTTTTCTTCTTTATAACTGCATAATTTAATGAAGTCCTCTGTATTTCCAGTTAATGATTTTAATCCAATCCACAAGAATAAATCAAAAAATTGGTTTCAGAAGACATCTATATAAGATCAACCCATCAGAGACATAGTATTCATTCACAGTCAGGTACTTACTGTAGCCTGGAATAGGGTGACCAGAGATCCTATTTTTAATGGGATTTTCCCCTTTTTTTCAGTTACTGATCCCATTGTCCCAAGAAAATGCAAACGGGATGCAAAATGTCCCATTTTTCTTATTTTCCCTATTTTTTTGTAAACTCTAACCTATCTATGCAAATTAGTTTCGACTAGATGGTCTCACTATAATCCATTCAGATGACTTTCACATAGTTTCCACAGGTGGCATTACAATGCACATAAGAGTCAAGAACATGAGAGTCGACTATGTGTGTAGTATGACTGACATGATAGCACATGGAACAAATTGTAGTATTTTTTTCGAAGTATTGATGTATTGGTGGTGTAAATTCTGTAGCATTATTTAAATTATAATTAATTATAAATTCAGTTTGTTGAAAAAAGTAGGTTGTGAGATGCCCAAGCGATTGTAGTTTCACGGACACATTGAAATAAAAAAATTCCCTTTCTTAACTGAAAGGTCATAATATTAATGGTAAAGTTTTATCTGCTGTTTATACAGCTGAATTTTCTATTGAACATGGTGATTATTCAGATATGTAGCACGTTGCTAAAAAGAAGCACGTAGTTATAGCAAACAGTGCAAGCCATAAACTAACCTCTTTCATGACAAACCAGCAGTATGTAAATGGTGAATGGAAACATCTTGCTGCACAATAAGGAATTCTAGTTTTCCATAGTATAATGCATAATCATTTGTTTAGATCAATGGATTGCACATCTACCATCATACAAGGCTTATTCTCAAAAAAGATTCA
The DNA here is from genome assembly GCF_054136105.1 of Typopeltis vanoorti. Taxonomy (NCBI): domain Eukaryota; kingdom Metazoa; phylum Arthropoda; class Arachnida; order Uropygi; family Thelyphonidae; genus Typopeltis; species Typopeltis vanoorti. The sequence continues at coordinate 179,653,933 of NC_143549.1, read as the reverse complement.
CATGTGCAAGAACAAAATGTGAAAATTATAGTTGTGAATGTACTGGCTCCTTTTGCATTTCGTGAAGTGATGAGTAACTTACATAAGGCAGAACCATTTTTGACTAGGTATTTTATATTTATGAAAGGAATCTAAATGAAATTGTTGGAATTCCAAAATATTGTAGGGGAAATTTCTGAGATAAATGTGTAATGACTACCAAGAGGTGAACTGAGACATTTCCAGGAATAAAAAAAGGAAGACATTAGTTTTGGGAACTTAATACACATTGTTAGTTTTTATCCTTTCCTTCATGCATACACGGTGATCAGAATACATCATGAAAATTATGGAAACAACTACTATGTTAGAGTAAAAAACTTTAGTTTAATATAAACCAAAATAAACACTCGACGTTTCGACCTTCACATTAAGGTCATCATCTGGAGTAAAAGAAACAAGCTGCACTACAATCTACATGGCATGCTAAAGTTACTAACCGTTACAACTATTGGCCTGTCCTCTGGTGAGGAAAAAATCCTTACTACATCAGAGCTACAGCCCTATTATTATTATCTGTTAAGTTACAAAATTAAATTAAGTTGGAGAGCAACATTTTTACATAAAAGGAAAAAATTAATAAATAAAAAAAATTTAAAAAAAAATATTATAAATTACAAGTTCGCTTGTAATTGTACAAGTTCCTTTTTGTACCCCAGGAAGGAAGGAAGGCATAAGAATGAAAACTAAATTTACATTTTTTGCATTGAAGATTATTGTACTTAATTGTAATTGTACAAGTTCGCTGAAAAATTGTTTTGAGTCCTGAAGTCAGGGTTTGCTGGAAACTAAGTGGGCTGAATGTGTGCCTCCAAATTCTTGGGATTTTTATGCTACCATTATACCGGCCTGGTTGACTGAGTGGTTAGCGTATCCACTCTCCAGTCAAAAGGCTGCCGGTTCGAATCCCGCCATGGGCATGGATGTTTGTGATTGTCTGTGAAAATACTAGTGGTGGTAGTAGATGATGATGGTAGTTGCGGTTCGTTATAGTTGGTGAATTGAGTGGTGGAGACAGAGTTGTGGAGTGGGTGCCCTCTCTCGATGAGTCTTTAGACTCCCTGGAGGTGTCACATAATTATTGTTAAGATTAGGTTGGTTAATCAAAATTTCACAGGCTTCTTTAAATTTCCATTCATACCAGGTTTTTGTATGATGTAACGAGCCAGTACTTTTCCAATCCATTGATTGGAAAATCCATTGATTGGAAAAAAGGTCCTGAGAGGCTGCTTCACCAAAATTGTTAATTTTGATGGGGTTGATCCCCTCCCCTCCCAGTTACTTTTTCATGAATTCCTTTTTGTACCCCAGAAAGGAAGGCATAAGAATGAAAACTAAATTTACATTTTTTCTATTGAAGATTATTGTACTTAATTGTTATCTATAAGTACATTTAAAATGTCATTATGTAAATAACAGTCTGGTGTTATGTAAATTGTCCCTCATTTTATATCTAGCAAGCCAGCGCTACTAACATTAAAATTCTACATTAGACCTTTTTCCTCTATTCTTTCACTGAAATGTTCAAGAAAGACTCCTGGCTTTTCTAAAAATTTTTCATTCTTAAACTCAAGGGCACACTGCATTGAGTTTGATCCTGAATCCAGATTGTCAAAAGTTTTCATTGTAAGCAATAAGCCCTTGTTGCTTGTTTATCACAATTTATTGCATTTGACTACTGTTCTTAATATTCTCCATATTTCTTAGTTTTTTTTGTTTTCTAGTGACAGCTATCTTATGAGGGACACCTCTAAGGCCGAACTGATACTAGTTTCCATCTCATAGCAATTTTTAGACTGATTTATTAGATCAGTCTTCATGGGCTGTTGTTATGGTTCTACATTTCTTGCTGTTAGAGCTGGAAACATCACCAGTAGTATAACCTGGCTTTTCAGACATTTTAAAGACTAAAATCAAGTTGAAATAATTATGAAAGCATGATTTTCCACAAAAACATTGGTGTCAAGTCAGAAACATGAACAGTCTCTTTCAAGTTGCAGGCTTCTGTTGACTGCAAAATATTCTTAAAAACATAATTTTCCACAAATAGAGAGAAATAAAATATACAAAGCTCATGTATCATCTGTGTGAGACATGTTTGCCAAAATTTATTTCATCACACAGGCTGAGCAGTACATCTTTGTGAGCCAAGTGTCATATCTGGACCATGTTTCCTTATCACTAAACGTAAGCCTGGAATGGCGTATATTGAACCTTCATATGTGAAGGACTGCCTCTAACACATTCTTAAAATACTATAAAAATATATAAGCACCATAACAGAATATTTAATAATACTTAAAAAGTTATCAGACACATTTCAGACTGAATCATATAGTATTTCAATAACAAGCTAATTCAAACATGGAAAAACATTTAGCAATTGGCTAACTATTCAAGGCAAGTGTTGCATTCTAGAGATTATAAATAGAAATAACATTTGAGGAGATTCGAGAGAAAAAATAAAAATTATGGTTTCTTCAGATAAGAATAATCCAAACCTTAAGAATTATGGAATAGATAAGCTGTTATTCCAATTTAAATTTATGACAGTGTAACAAGACCTTAAATCTCTCCTTCAACAAGTATTCATGTTTGAATAAAATTGCATGATGAATTTGATAAAAAACCTGTTATAAAGAAGTATGAGATGCAAATGATGTGTGCCCTGAGTAGCATTTTATTGATGCCATTCTGGAAAGGATGATGCTTTTGAGTATTTTGGTATATACCCACCTGTAAAACTTGATTTCCAGTAAACAACAGGAAAGATCAGAGGAGGTTCAAGTGAGGAAGCAATTTGCCATCAGCTTTCTTCACCATAATACACTCAATAAACAGATAAAGGTTACTGATTTTTTGTAAGAACATGATGAAGTCAGATTCATGTTCAGGCCAAATAATGAAAACAAACATCATTAATATAGTGGACACAGAGTGACAATTATGGTTTGAAGCTGGAGAATCAATGGATAGACCATCAGCTGTTTGTGTTTCTTACAGTCATTGAAGAAATGGAGGAATGATGATAGCCAGAATACCCGTAGAAGAGGGCCGAGGGTAGAAATTGAACCCACACGTGAAAGTAATTGGAGGGAATCTATGAGAGAGGTGTCATTAGTTAATTGGTTTACCCTTTTTTTGAATATCATGAGGCATTTTTAGAGAAGTTTGAGCAGTATTCCAAAGTAGGGCAGATTTGGGATTTGTACAGTATCATGGCGAGAAATAGTCTTGAACAGAAAAGTACACCCGGTTTGTTGGATGTTCATAAAGCTATGATGAGAGGCGTTATTCTGTGAGAGGATAGATGTGTACATCGGCACAAGAAGAGAAATCTGATTGTGTTTGGAGATCTAGGTATTATCAAAAACGTGAAAGTGAAGTGAAATCTTTCATGTAGGAAATAAGAGAACCAATCTTTTGATACTATTGAAGATTAAAAGATTATTCACATAAACTACTGGTGTTTTTTTTTGTAACTTTCATTCCAAAGGTTATGGTCGAAGATCAGTCTAATGCATCAGATATGAAAGATACTGAAGTTTCAAATAATTATGCTACACTCAAATGAAGAAGTCTACTGTCATCCACAAAGCTATGGACAGGAGGATTTCAGATTGATGAGAGAAGATTATTTATGTGCAGGAGAGAGTGGATGGGAAGTACAGAGCCTATAAGATATTCCAGCATTAATAGTGAAATCTGAGGTGAGGAAGCCATCTCTCATAACAGGAGTTGTTACTAGAGACAGCTGCTACCACCAAGTACAAAAGGTAGAAGGCCATGAAATGGTAGTTTGCTGAGCAAGCCTTTTGCCAGACCTGATGAAATGTTCCAGAAATGTTGAGCAACCACATAAGTTCTCCAAACTGTTCTATGCCTTGTGTCCAAAGGTTGAGGGTGATAGCTAGCAGATCTGCAGTCTGGGATGACAGAACCCATATTTCTGGTCACTGTCAGCTTAGAGGACTTTCAGGAACTGAAGAAGAACAGTTGAATAATAGTGTTCATTGGCTGACTTTTATCACTTTTTGAATGGCCTGGATATAGACATTTTTTTGTTGTAGGATTTATGCCAGTCAAATAGGAAAGATTGAAAAGATGAAAAAGGATGTGTTAATTCTGGAGCTCAAATTTTTAGCAGATTGGAATGATATAATCAGGACCAGATGACTTATTCATGCCGAACTATTCAGGATTCTTCATTCCTTTTTGATGAAAGACTAGTAAAGGCATGAAGTGAGTTGCTCATAGTGATCATCATGAAATTTCTGATATACACTGTACCCTCAAGTCACTGTGTACAGGTTATTATGATAGTACTACCAGTTAATATTGTTAATTACCTTTCTAATATTCAATAATTTTGTTACAAATTAGTCTGTTATTTGTCAGATTATAGTTTAGTCTTCTGAGACTCTTTCTAGATCATGCTCTTCCTTGAGGTCTTTTTCCTGACATCAAGCACCTGTTTTGCTAACATTTTCTATCGTATTACATTAAATGACCACATCACATTAGATTTGCATGGTTTACACATTCTTTCTGAATGCTATGTTCAGAAAGAATGTGTTACCTATTAGGTAGAAATTTGAACATAAAGTTTAATTTATGATGTAAGTTTTTGATGTTAATTTTTGATGTAAGTTTGCCCTTGATGCTTATCTATTCAATCTCCTAATTTTTCTCAGAACTCTCATATCCACAAGATAAGTTTAAATTGGTTTGAACATTGTCTTGTATACAGCTAGTTCAGTTTTTGACATATTTTCTCTTCCTCAGTCTTTTTTCCTCACATCAAGCATCTGTTTTGGTAACATTTTCTAACCTATTACGTTAAATGACCACGCCACCTGAGATTAGCATGGATCATTTTACTAATTTTTCTCAGAATCCAGAACCACAAGATAAGTTTAAATTGGTTTGAACATTGCTTGTGTACAGTTAGTTTAGTTTTTTGACATATTTTTCACATATTCCATATAAATTTTGTTGTCTGTTTCCACATTAATTTGCAGTCTTCACTAAAAACATACCTGAACGTTTTTACTTATTCTATAAGTTTTCTGTTTAGTATGCGGATGATATTTTCCATGTTCCTGCCTATTTTTCTAGTTCATATCTTATTGCTGACTTTCATGCCAAATGTGTTACATCAATTATTTAAGTTAAGGATTCCTGCTGACATATACTGTATTGATTTAAAAGTGTAATATCATCGGTAGAAAGAATATTCTCCATTAGATTAACACATTTCCAATTTTGATATCAGATATAACGTGCCGCTTGCCTTCATGATACAATTCATATTGATAATGAATGATAGTGGAAAGAGTTTTCATTCTTATCTTAAACCAAATTTTACATCAAACTATCTTACTGTATTTCTTTCAAATTCTAACTGCAGATTTATTTCTGAACTTAAATATAAGCAGTGCATTGTTTGCATTTAAGTTATGATGTTTATATGTATAATGTTTCATAATGTGCCATATATGGGGGGGGATTTGGAAAGTTCTGATAAACAACTGATATAACCCCACAAGAAAGAACATATCTTAAAAGCCTGTAACCCCCATGTTTTGTCAAAATTGTAATAATTCGTTCTTTTTCTTTTAGGATATATAAGAAGACATAAAATTAATGTTTTGTTCTAGGTGTTTGTCAGAACTTTTCAGACCTCTCCTTGTAATTGTAGCATTTTGTTCTTGGCACTCTGTTATATGCATTTTCTAGACCCATAAACTTACTTTAAATATACACGATTTCTCATCTGTTTATCTTGAAGTGAAAATCTGATCCTGACAAACCCCTATTTGGTCTGAACCCAGCTTCTTCTTCCACAATTTTTCTTATCCTCTTTTCAAATAATGCATAAATTTTATGTTCATTAGGAAATTCCTCTGTAATTATCAGATTCAGTGGTCTTTTCCTTTATTATAGATGTATATTATGAATGCTCTATTTCAGTCATATGGAATTCAACCTTCTGACAAGTTCTTGTGAATTATGCTGTATAGTTACTATAAGTTTTATAGTCTGATCCAGCATTTCTGGTCAAATATCATTTAATTCAGAATGATTTCTGATGTCTTTTTCTCTCTTGAGTAGTGATATACTCCTCATTTAATTCTGTTGAATATTCTCTATCACTGTTCTGTCACTGCTTATTTCATTTGACTCATTTCTTTGGACTCTTTCTCCCTTCTTATTTTCTGTTTCACCCATCTGCGTTACTTATCCCTAGTAGCATAATTTTTGTGGTGGGACTTCTTTAAGGAGTGTTTCAGTCACAGTTCTAAATTTAGCATCTGGCAAACATATACTTCTTAAACTGCTGTCTTCAGTAGAGCAGATATCATTTCCCTTATCAGACCGACCAAAACTCACTATGTTAATATTCTTTTTCTTTTTTTTATGTTATTGTTCTTACTGAATTATAGATGAATTACTTTTTCTGATCATTATTACTTCTGTCATAATTTTAATTATTCTTACCTGATTCTAATTTTTTGAAATATTTTTTTTCTTGTTATTTTTTTCTGATGGTTTGCTGCATAATGCATTTTACATTACACATTTATTTATTTATTTATTATTATTATTTTTTTTTTACAGTAATTATTTGTTGTCCTAAGTTTCATGTTTTGCAAATGAGCTATTGGAAGACATTTTGAATGACCACCCATGATCTCTAAATACATTGCATATTTTTCATCAACTTTTTTTTTTAATTGTTTTTTTATATATTAGTAAACTCCTCAGCATCTTCATTCTGTTTTTGAATTACAATACAATCATAAACAATTATTTAAAAAATTTATTAATTTTAATGTTTTTAAATAATTGTTTATGGTAGAATTAATATGTTCATTGTTATTAATTTTTTGTTCTTGTTTATTAAAAACCATTACATTCTAAGAAATGCAAATTGGTAAACAGTTTTTGTTTTGTTCATTTATAAAAACTAATAATTGGTTTAAACTGGAGCTACAAAACAGAGAATTATAATAAACTCGAGAAGCTACTGAAAATGACTGAAAAAGAAATCGCAATAAATCATCTGAAATGAATCAATGAACTCAAATTACAAATAGAATATTTATTTTAAAAAACAAAATATTACATTACAGACAATCCCTGAAATAGTGAAGGACTGTATTGCCTTGTGCAACTGTTAACATTTTGTGAATGTGACTAAAAATCTGATAATGTATAGCAGCTGCAGCTACTAGAATTCTACCAGTTAGCTGGAATTCTATCTGGCCTGGTTGGCCGAGTGGTTAGCATATCTACTCTCCAATCCATATTCATGCAGGTTTGAATCCTGGCATGAATATGGATGTTTCTGATTGTCTGCAAAAATATTAGTGGTGGTGGTGGCTAGTAGATGCTGTTGGTGTAGATCAGTGTTTCTCAAACTTCGGATATCTGCGTTCCCCTTCTTAAATTTTCATTATTACAACGTATCCCCTTATTAAATAACAAATAAATAAAGTATATTTTATTTGAATTTATGTGTTCGTGTAAACAAAAAATATGATTTATTTTTAATAGAACAAAATTTGGAATAGGTTCCTCTTCATTTCCCATCCATGAAAATCCACATTTCAAGCAATTCATATCATACTTACGAAGATTTTTCATCTTCTTCCTAGTTGGTTCTCTAGAGATGTCAGACGATACATCCGTATCAATTTCATTTGATCCAGATGCAATATCAATGTTTTCTTGTTACTTACAGCTACTTGTATTTGCTATATTGCTCTCTTTTGTGCATTTTATAAATCCAATCTTTAACCAATGATCCATACTTAAGAATTTGAAAGCTAAAAAAATTACTGTATTTACTCGAATATAACTTGCACTTTTTTTCCCAAAATTAAAGCTAAAAAATTGTAGTGCGAGATATATGTGGAGATTTTCGAAAGCTAAAGTTTTCAGAAAAAAAACTGAAAATGGTGCGACTTACCAAGAAGCTCCTACTCACTATCGCTACTTTAGGCATCGAGAACAGTTTCCTTATGTGCATCGTCAAAGTCATCTACCCAAATAGCTTCATCTTTCCCATTATTTCAAGCAAAAATTACCAGAAATTTACAAGACTTGAGATACGTAGAGCAGCTATGAAGCAGTGCATATGATTGGTGCGGTATTAACAAAAGATCGCACGAACTAAAGACAAATTAGCATTTCAACAGCTGAGTTGAAATGCTAATTCTCTTCAACCAAATTCCATAATATCTGAAACACGTTCACTATATACTGTATTTCTTAGTTTTAACACGTTCACGATGGGGTGGTGTCAAGCAAAACCATATGTTGCACCGGCAACATATGGTTTTGCTCGACTCTATACCGCAGTTTGTGTTGGAGGGGAGATGTGATTCATTAGTTAGTGCTGTTTTTATCCCAGTTGTCTCTAATTGCATATAATATAACGATTCCATGCGTTAATGATGCATAGCCGAAAATTTCCACTTACCCCCTGAAGACCTTTCGCGTACCCCGGGGGTACACATACCACACTTTGAGAAACACTGGTGTAGGTGATGCAGTTCACTGTAGTTGGCAGATTGAGAGATGGAGAGTTGTAGAGTAGGTGCCCTCCCTCGATGAGTCTTTGAACTCCTTGGAGGTATCACTTAATAATAGTAATAACGGTGAGAAGAAAAATGTCAATTACATTCATATAGTAAGTGAATAAATAAATAGGATTAAAGGTCACTGTGGAAATAAACAGGAGCTCCTAATTCCTGTTCAACACCTTAAGCCATTACATTTTTAGTTTAGTTCAATCCAAAAAAGGTATGTCCTTGGGTTTGAGTTCCAGTTTTGCTAATTCTGTCAGGCTATTCTGAGTTTCCTATAAGTATATTACTTTTTTCTGTCAGTACTATTGAAATATCCACTACTTTATTTCAGAATTTAATATTGTTTGAATCTGCTACGCTCTTGGTTATGCGTAAAAAGATTTTGAACTCTAAATTTTTACATTTCTGCTACACCGTCTTTACTTGTTAGCGTGTTTTTCAACATCCAGATAATTCTTTGAACTATTTTTCCAAATTTTGCAATATTCCCTCTGAACTTCAGTTCTCTGTCTACCATCACCCCCAAGTCTCGAGCCTAATCAATTTCCTGCAGTCAAGTACCATCGTTGTGATATACACATTATGTAACTTTTTTCCAACCCAAAGTGCATACCTTACATTTTGCAACATTCAATTGACAACCATTATCTTTTGTCAATAATGCCAATTCAATTAAATCATTCTGCAGTATATCTGCATCATTGTTGTCAACTGTTTTCCTTCCATTTTGCATCATCAACAAAAAACTGAATACCCACCTTAAATCATTCTCCAAGTCATTAATATAAAAATTAGAGTAGTGGTCCTAGTACAGAACATCGAGGCACCTCCACTAGTTACCTTTATCCTCCTAAATTCCACTCTGCCCTATATTACTCTCTAGTGTCTGTGTGTCAGCCACTAGCTTCATATCAGTTACCATTTGCTGTGCCTTTTGTAATATTTTTTTCAGTTTTTGTAATATAAGAAGTAGCAAATTACAGACACATTAGTATTTCAGGAGTGGTGGGTCAAGTCCAACAGTGTCACTGATGTAGTCATTTCCCTTATCTAATTCTGCTATCACTCTATTATAAAATGTGAGTAAATTACTAAGACAGGATCTACCTTTCATAAAACCATGCTGCTCACCATAGAATATTGTAATTCCATCCACCCACTGCTGGATTTTACATTTAACAAAATGTAAACTCTTTTCTAAGACTTGAACCACCACTCCTGAAATACTAATGGGTCTAATTTGCTACTAATGTCTTGGAACCACCGATTTGTAATGGGACTTTTACCCTCTTTCAACTTCTTTGGAACCTTGCCATTTCTGGGTGATCTGATCAGTCCACTCATAGTAATAATTTAACTATACATTTGCAACTTTCATCTGTGGGATTCATATAAAGGAATCTCTCGTCAACCTGTTATGAATATAGGAAGTTTACATACTATTTTGGTTAACTGGTCCACCAGTTAATCGGGGCAGCTCTTTTATAGGAAGAAGTCTAGAAGAAGAAAAATTGAATGAGAAAATAAGAATTTTCTTTGTTTATTTGGGACTGTTAGATCGTAACTTCTTCTCAATCACGTTTTATTGTCACATAACTCTCTCTCTCGTTAGTATTTAATTGGTTGTAGGCTGATATATCAATCGAATATAAAGAAAATTTATATTATACTACACCACTCCATATTCAGAAATTGCAAGAGCAACTTAGATAAATCAACCTTCAACTGTATCAGGTTATCATAAGTTGATTTTAGGTGAAGGTTTTTATTTTTTATTACATAGGGTTCCTGCTGAGATTCGTATTATTTTAATGAGCGGTGCAATGAAAAAATCAGGCAAATTCAAGATTCAATTCAAACAAAATTATTTAATGCAGTGTCACATAAATTACATTATAATACAGTATTCCAACAGGGACATTACAATTAAACGAATACAAAGCTCTCATTAAGATTCTAGTATACCACTCAGCTTAGCTTAAACTTTATAATTAAATATTATATTATACAGATCTTATCCTTCTTATTACAAAGAGCTTATATCATAACTTTACTCTGATTAAGGTTACATTTCAAAACAATTTTAAATATCAAATCAGTTCAAGATATTCAGAAGAATACAACTCATGAACATTCAGATATTCAATTTGTAATTCTCTAGGCTCAGTTAATCAATTTTAGTTCATGTAAGTTCGAGATTCCTAAATCACAACGAATAGGCTTCACAGTATTCTCATTCAGTTAATGAACACTTAATTCAATAACATAGCATTTATCATTTGAAGAGGGAAAAGTCTTAGCACATCACATGTTAAATCTTAACTCGCTGAATACTGCATAGAACGATTTACTTTCAGAGGAATTAATTTTCTTTACTTCTCGCTAAGTATAGTAAAGGTAATCTTACCAGGATATAGCTTCAACACATAAGTAGATCGAACAACAATTTTTAAGTCCTTACTGACTTTTACTATGTAGTAGCACAAACTTAAAAGAATCTTCCATTTCCGCGACTGATTTATAGACTCGGGAGAGTATAATCTTTATGTACTTGGTTTAAGTTATCTACTTATTTCTTCGTTTTCCCATACGTATTAACCTATTTCTTGCAGTATTTCACTGCTAGGCGTTGGGAAGTTTGGTAAAAATCCAACTCAGAAAAAGGTAAGTTAAAATACCAAGCGATTCCCGGTCCTTTAAATACTGTTTTCGGCACGTCAAAATTTCCCTCCAGTCTCCAGCTACCGTTCTCTATACTTCCCTACTCGATTCTGTTTTTACTTACGTTTTCATATCTACTCCTTCCTTTTCTCGCCAAAAACTGGTTCTCACCGATTTAGCTCACATCAACTTCGCCTTGTGCATAGTATAGAGTAAACATGCGTTAACTAAAAATAACATAATTTCTCATAGCAATCAATCAAGTGATACCACAAAGAATCTTCTGGATATATCAAAATTACATATATTACAGTTTCTAACATTATATCAAAGGAATTAAATTCAAAATTAATGATATTTTAATACACAGCTTTTCATAACTGTAATTTATCCCAAACATATATAAATAAATAAATATCGATTAACATAACTTGAAGAAATTACATAAATAGCAAATTATGAGCACGAGACTATTAGTTTAAAAAAAAAAAAAAAAAAATGTTGCTCAGGAAATGGTAGATTATGTTGGACTCTGAATGATATATTAACAATTTCCATTTCTCTTCATTCAGAATCCAACAGAACACAATGTTTAATTTTGGCAGCCACTAATCCTGCCACATGGAGTGTTAGAAAAATTACAAAATTTTACTTCAGAAATTTAGTACTGATGACATTCTAGAATGGTAATAAGTTTACCAATTCAGTAATATCAAGATCACTAGGTGGATGACATTTGATATTTTTAAGAATTGATTTAAGAGTTGAGACATAGAATTACAGCTGAAATCGAGAAAAATATTCATGGTTCTTAACAGTTGCCAAGGAGGTCAGTGCAGAACTTAATATTTTCCGAGCAATACAGCTTATGTCAATAGCACAGATTGTTCAGTATGATGAAGAAAATTTAGGAATCCAAAGAAATAAGATTAAAAACCAAAATTAGGCTCTTTAACAGTAATATTAAACCAATTTTGCTATTTGGAGCTGAGACATGTCATTAACAAAGGAAAGCATAAATAAAATACAGGTCTGCATAAACAAATGTTTGAGGAAGATACTAGGAATATACTGGCCAAATAAAAGAACAAACATAGAACTTTGGAGAGTACAGGCCAAGCCAGAAATGAAATCACTAAAAGAAAATGGAATTGGATAGATCATACAATCAGGAAAACTCAGATAGAGAAATAGCAAAAACTGAAATAGTGTCAGAATGGAATCCCCAGGGTAAGAGGAAAAGAGGTAGACCCATAATAACATGGAGAAGAGAACTAGAGACAGAGACAAATCAGCTGTGACGTTCCTGGAAAGAGATGAAAAAAAAAGCACCGAATAATCAGATGGAAGTCAATGGTTGAGGCCCGATGCTCTGCAGGGAGCAAAGAGGATCGGTAAGGGAAATTGGCGAGGTATAAGTAACAAGCCCAATATCAACTTTTTTGTTCACTGTGGTTTTAAGCATTCACTTATGGGTATGCTGGATAGTGAAAATAATGTCCCATTATACATAAAGCACAGCAGGAACTGTGAATAGTTTGCATCCATTAATGACAGTCATTTAATACTATAATGAAAATGAACATTTTGAGACAAAATTCTGGAGAAAATTGCAGTAAAACATCGGAGAACATTAGAAGAACAAGAAAAAAAAAACCAAGCTTAAACGAATGACTATCACCCAGGACTCCAGAAAATTTATGGCTGGATTATGACTATTTCATGCAGGAAGGCAATGAAGATGGTGCTCTCTCATGATAAAAGTTTAATGAAGTAAAACAGCACTATGAAATAATTAAAATAAGTATTTAATGCTTTCAATATTTCGCCTCGGTTACAGAGACATAAGGGAGTACAAAATGAGACTTGTAATACACACTCATGAAGGGAGTACAAAACTAACTGAAACACGTGGAAGAAAGACTAGAGTCCTAATTAGGTAGGGATGCCCTCTCTAGACACCAGTCAATGGCCTGGATGTAAGCTGGGATCTCAAAGTATTAGTTTTTCCCAAATTTTGGGAAGTTTTATGCAACCATATTTATTTAAATGAACTGATTTTTAAGAGCAGCAGCAATTCTATAAAGTCATTCTCTTCTAAATTTGCTGTGATGGAGCATGATGGTCTTTTTCCAATTGATTCTGTGAGCTATATCCAAAGCATGGTCTCCAAGGACAGATTGACCGTAGTCATGACTGCAGATGTATTTTTTATATTCTTTCATTTGGATGGTAGCTGATCTTTCTGTCTGTACATAGTAGGCCAACTTGCAGGAACAAGGAATTCTATATACACCTGGAACTGAGAGGGGAGGGGGAACGAATTTGTCTTTAGTAGATCAGATAAGGGTAGCTAGTTTTAAGTGTGGCTTGAAAGTGATGCAAAGATTGTATTTCTTTAAGATTTTGGATATTTTTTCTGATGTGCCTCAAACACAGGGGATGATGATAGCATTACTGAAATCTTTCTGAAGAGAAGATCGTGGATTTTGGGAACGATTTTTTTTGATATTGTGGAAACTGTAATCATTAGATAGAAAAGTGTGGTGTATACGATTGAGTTTTTTTTTACAAGAGAGGTCTCATTGGAACAAAGATTATAAGCTCTATGGGTAAGTTTGTTTTTATGACACCATATTGTTGGGAGGGGTGAAGAGAAAGTTTGTGAATGTGTGAGTGGGTTTCCTGTATACTGAAAAAGACAGGTTACCATTTGGTAGGTGGATGACCAATATCCATTAATCTTAAAGAAATACAATCTTTTGCACCACTTTCAAGCCTTCACTTAAAACTAGCTACCCTTATCTGCTCCACTAAAGACAGATTATCTGGGTTTCCTCTTTTGAATGGCATCAAGCATTTTTACAGAGATATTTTATATACTGTTTCTCATCAGAAACATTTCTAAACTTTTCAAAGACTAAGCCCACCCAGGGAATTACTGTGACATTGAGAAAGATATTAACAAGTATTCCAAATCGTATGCATGTTCACAAATTTGGTCACCTGGATTTTGAAATGATGACAGAATTCTAGATGGTATCAGAGATGAATAACTAGTAATATCAGTGCCTGTGGAATATTAGTTATGAGAGTATTTTGAAAGACTGTAATTTGCAGAGCTTAGTAGATAAAGAGAGATGATGCTATAGTAACATGGAAATTGAAGGAATAAAATCTACCAGATTCACACATAACCTGATTATTCATAAAATTTACTTATAATGAAGATACGCAAAGACAGTAATGCAGAGGTCACCATTGGCTTGACTGAAAATTGTATAATGGATTTTGAGAAGGGAATCATCCTTGAATAACATCACCCTTTGGCCTTTTTTAATACTTCCCTTGTCCTAACACTCACAAAATGTTAGTTTTAACCCACTATCCCACCATGCCTCATCACAAATATAAACAAAAAATATGTAAATACATAATTTTACATATTGTGGGAATAATAATTGTATTAACATAATTTGAAAGTATGATATATCAAAATAAAGTAGTGCAATATATTAGTAGTATTGTAGTGCAATATATATATATATATATTCAGTGGCAGTGATTTACTTAATTGGATGCTATAGGCCAGAGAATGTTGGAGGATGATGATGAAGAAATGTATAAGCAACTTGGGTTAGTGAACAAGGGAAGGATGATAATTATGAGTGATTTTAATTATGGCAGTATAGATTGGACCATACCACAATATATATATTCCCTTTATATATATATATATATATATATATATATATAAAGGGAAATAGTGGCAGTGATTTACTTAATTGGATGCTATAGGCCAGAGAATGTTGGAGGATGATGATGAAGAAATGTATAAGCAACTTGGGTTAGTGAACAAGGGAAGGATGATAATTATGAGTGATTTTAATTATGGCAGTATAGATTGGACCATACCACAAGTTGGTAACTAAATTTTAGCAGGTGGGATTGAATGATAGATTAGTGAGTTTGATAGGTAACAGCTCTGTTAGATATCAGCAAGTTGTTGTGTATGTGGAATGTAGTATCCTGGAAGAAGAAAGTTACTAGTAGTGTGTCACAGGTGTTTGTTTTGGAACCATTGTTAATTAACCTGTATATTAATGATATTGGAATGGGTTGGACTGGAGATATGCAGATGATGCAAAAGCAGAAAGTGATGAGGAATTGACTAGATGTCATGGCCTTACAAGGAAGACTTGAATAGATTGTATAAGTGGGCAAGTGCTTGGAACTACCAATTCAAT
Source organism: Typopeltis vanoorti (assembly GCF_054136105.1). Classification (NCBI taxonomy): domain Eukaryota; kingdom Metazoa; phylum Arthropoda; class Arachnida; order Uropygi; family Thelyphonidae; genus Typopeltis; species Typopeltis vanoorti. The sequence goes on along the minus strand of NC_143549.1, from coordinate 179,638,389 downwards.
ATTGCAAAGTGTAAGGTTCTGAAAATTGGTAGGCAACAATGGAGTACGAAGTATGCACATGCTAGGAAAATTTTGGAGGAGGTTGAGTAGACAAGAGACTGTGGAGTGGTGGTGGACAGGGATCTGAAGTTCAGAGGTCACATTGCACAAGTTGTGAAGTCATTACATGAGATTATGACAATGTGGAGGATCTTAATGCAGAAATAAAGAGGTTATGGTTTTGATATATATATATATCAAATTCCTTATGAATAGGAAGAAGAGAGGATATTATTGAAACTTTTAAATAGGTAAGGGATTGTTATCAGGTTAATGTGGAAGAAATTTTTCAAAGTATATATGAAGGGGTAGAAGAAGGGGACATCCTGGAAATTGTGATCAAGTTCTTTGAATGGAGAGTGGTTAACGAGTGGAATGCATTTTGCCTGACATTTTGGTGAATGCAGATACATTAAATGAGTTTAAAGCATAATTTGATGTGCTTTATGTGTAACAGTGCATACCTGGTGTTAATACTAAACAACTTTTAAGACTGCATAATATCAACTAAAATTAAAATGACAAGGGAAGGATGATAATTATGAGTGATTTTAATTATGGCAGTATAGATTGGAGCAGGAGGGATGTGCTAAAAAAAGTACATATAGCAAATACAACAAGCTGCAATCACACAAAATAAGGGGAGGCTTTTTCTAATTAGTTATGCTTATTATGATGCATGTAACAGGAATTTTTCTGCTTTAGTTGGATGGATACGAAATCTTTGTACTAACTGCCAAATATTTGATTCAACCAAATTGGTCTAATACCAAACCAAAACCAAATATTCAGCATCCCTCCTTAAAACAACTAGCCTTCCCATCAAAATAGCACAACTAGCCTTCCCTTCCCCCTCACATTTTTTGAAGTGTGGTATGGAGCGAGATCCTTTTGTAATTCAGTTCTTTGTCTTTCTGGATCTCTGGGACCACTCTTTTCTCCAATATTTTTCTGTATTAGTCATTTTTCATTATACTGTCAACAGGCACAAGTGATCCTGGACCATCACGTGTAAAACAGCCCCAGAAAATTTTTTAATTGGATGTTTGGGAGGTTGTTGGAGCCTCTTTTTCTGCATAGCTTTCATCGACAGTTTTCATTTTTGGTCTGTGGGCAGTCTTCCCTGCTTCCAACAATCTTTGACAGACTCATGTCAGAAACATTAGTCCCACTAGCTGCCAAGTCTCTGTTTAAGTCTACAGCAGACAATCTTGAATTCATTTGCTTTTCCTAACTAGTAAATGATCTTGAGTAAGTGTAGTTTTCCTTTTTAGCCTACATTTCCTTTTCTTTCAGAAGAAAAGGTACCTGTCTCCCTAAACCTCTTTAAAATCACATTAACAGTATCAACACCACAGTCTTTGGGTCATGGATGTGTACTGAGAAAGAGTACATATTTTTAATTCTTTCTTGTAGAAAATCCATTTTATAGCTACACAAAATGAATAAAACACTATGAATGCCAACTTGTTTACATTATTTAAAATACACAAAACTGTTTTAACAGTCTCTGTGATGTTAATAAACATCATAGAGACTGTTAAAACATGCAGCACTCAAGAAAAATTTTAATTAAAACCAAAACCAAAATTATTGTGAACTCGAACAAAAACCAGAAACTTGACGAAAATTTGGTTTGTTTGGATTAATTTGTTTGCTAATACACACACACACACACTATATGCAGCAAGGGGTCAGCAAACTTTTTCTGAGAAGGGCTGGATAGTACATATTTTATGCTTTGTGGGCCAGAGCTGCTAATATCGAGTATGATTAGCTCTGGTAGAAAACAAATTTGTACATTTATTTATTTTTTATTAACAAAATACGGAATGTGATTGTGTATAAACAGATTTTTGAGAAATTAATGAGAATATCTCATTCTTTTTTATGAGACATAATTTTGCTAATTGGGATTAAAAGTTTATATTCGACTGCATCAAAATCGACTGCAGATAAGACTGATCTGCAAAGAAAGTTAATATACATCTGGGAAAACATATTTTCTAAGTGATCAAATTTGAATATAAATAAATATATACCAATCTTCACTGACCGAAACTATATGTGCAATTTAGAATCCTGAATAAATCTATTCAAATCTTCAGGATTCTTTAACTAAATTAAATAACTGCTGTAATTAATTTCATATGAAATTCAACAATAAATGGACAAAAAAAAAAAAAAAACCTACAAAAATAGACAGTGCCATGGAAAACATCAGCTGCATTCTGATTAAGAACCTACAGAATAAGTGAAATATTTCCTATAAAGAAATAGATAACAAAATAAGTACATCTGTCATTGTGGAGAGTTCAGTAAAAGAGAGAAATTAGCCCAAAACACTAAACTCACAGCATACAAGACAGTGCTTTCAAATGAAGTTTAACATATGGATATGAAAGTTCTGTTAGAAATAAAACAGTTGATCAAGGTTATTAATCAAATGCATAAAAGAATGATCTGTTCATTTCCTTTTCATCACACAGGAATGTGTCAACAGAGCTAGTTTAAGGTAGTATGGTAACTTTCAATAGAACTGGAGAGGAAAGATTAGCAAAAGAAGTGCTTGCTGACCAGAAAAAGCTCAGAGTAATAGATGGAAGTCCAAAATGTAAGATCTGATAATAATGGAGTCCTGATAAGTAATAGAATGATTTGGAGGAAAATTGTTGATAGGAAGTCAGTACTATAATAATGTAAACTTAATCATGCAATACTATCTTGATATTCTCCACACCCCTTGAGTGTACATGCACATCTCAGTGATATTGATGACACAGGGTTGTTCCTTTTTGTATACAACAATCCCTCGATTAGTACGTCATTTTTTTCTATACCCAAATTCGATTAGTGTGCTGATATACATCTTAAAAATAAATGTTACAGATTTTAAAAATTTTCTGTCTGTACATTTTTTGTAGCCAACTATTTTAAAAAATCACTCACCAGGATGAAATAATTTAGTTACCGATTTAAAACATTTTACAAAGTTATTTTTAATGGCATACAGTACTACGCTATTTCCACGTACACTATCTTCCAAATTTACCGGAATTTGGAACATAAACAGATGACATAAACAAAATTTATGTTGTCTGCTAATTACATAGCATTTCACTGATCATATCAACCGTGAATAAAAGAAATAGTGAGAAAAAAAAAGTGAAAGTGTGAAAATGATTAGAAAAGTAATCTCATTGGAGGAAAACTTGAAATAATAAAGAAAAATGAAAATGAACAAGGCGAGTCCAGAGCAAAGATAAGACAAGAACGCAAAGATGGGTGAATCAACTATAAGAGCAATTTTAAGCAAAGCTACTGAATACAAAGAGAAACGTAAGGCTGCTTCAAGTTCATCATGCATGCAGACCACTCGAAATCAAAGTATTATGATGATTGAATTAGAGACTTCTTTCTACATGGATCAAAGATTGTAACCAAAAACGGAACCTACTAAGCACTGACTTTATTAAATCAAAAGCATTAAGTCTCTTTGCAACCTTGAAAGAAAGGGCCTACAAATAGCCTGCATAATGTTGTAATCACAGGCAAAACTGCAAGTGCAGATAAGGAGGTGGCTGCAAATTATCTAGAGATTTTGAAGAAAATTGTGGAAGAAGGGAGTTATTGTGACCAACAAATATTTAATGTCAATGAAACCAGCCTATTTTGCAAACAAATGCCTTCCAAGACTTTTCTGGCCAAATCAGAGAAATCTCAGCCTGGTTATAAAGTCGCAAAGTCAAATGAAATTACTGCTAGCAATATGTGAGGCATTTGGAAACACATTCTTCCACATTGTGCAAATGATTTTAGAGGCTTTTCAAAGAAATCTAAGTTAATTAAATCTTATTCTGAGAAATTGAGTGATTCCAACAATGCTAAATTTAGATGCACAGTTTGAAGATCCTGAAGAATATGAAGAAAATTTAATCACTGGCAAGCCCAAAGAGATTTCACAGAAACAATTAAAATATTTTTCATACAATCGAAGATTTTAAATAGCAATGCTTAGAGGCTGACCTTGATTAAGAGAGAAGCAGTAAAATTTGCATAAGTAGTGTAAGAGGCAATAGGGTCATACCGTCAGTTGTATGAGTAAAAAAGGAAACAGAATGCCCACCAAACTACTTTAGCTCAATTGTTTGTTAAGAAGTAGAATAATATATTTATATTCTGAATATGTTTTATTTTCCTTCAGCTTCTTGATTTTCCTTTAACTAGGCCCTGAGACATACCCTAATTATTTTATAAACAAAAATAAAAAAAATTTAAGGATCAATAAAGAAATTTGAGGAATGAATTATACTTTTCCCATGCATTATTATATTTGATTAGTGCATTTTCGATTAATGCGCCTGTTTTAAAGAACGCATTAGGCGCATTAATCGAGGGATTGCTGTATTTCTGTTCCATGGAACAGAAATATACAAAACACTGAAAGGTAGCGTGAATTGTTTAGCATAAGATTTGAGATTAATGTGCAGCAGAAATGTGTCTAAGGAAAGATAGTGAGCATGTTGCTCTGGTATGATAATGCAGAGTGGATGAGAAGAGCAGTGATGATGATTAATGAGATGATAGTTTGAATATGCAGGAAAGGGGCCTGGAATATGTGGATGGATGAGTACGTTTGAGGATATAAGGGGTTTGTCTCCAAGAGATGGATTGCATTTGAATTCAGAAGGGTGCAAGCATTTGGAGAATCTGTATTTTTCTGGGCAAGTGAGTGTGTCAGTACAGGGAAACTAGAATTGCACAGGTGGAATGTTGCAGGGATGGTCTCATGTGGGGATAGTGACTTGAGAAATAAGGGTGTGTACACTATATTTCAGAGCCAGGTGGAGTAAGAGGGGAGTAATAATGACTATAAGCAATACACTGGCTTTTCTGTATACAAATGCTAGGAGCATTAGGAATAAAGGGAATGAGTTTGTGGCCAAAGGTTGTTGGTATCAGTGAAACTTTAACTGAGGAGGATATTCTGAAAGGGATAAAAATTAAAGGGTATAGCATATTTCGACGGGATAGTAGGGAAAATAAATGTGGTGGAGTGTTACTCATTATAAAAGATGAATTGTGTATTCTCACGGTGGAGAATCTCAGTGGAAATAACACTAATGGCTTTGAGAGTATGTGAGATGGATGTTTATAGGACAAGATATTTAGTGGGATGTTGCTACAAACCAGGGAATATAGATGGTGATGAGCAGGTAATGTTTAGGCAAATTAGTTGGACAAGTTCAAAGCAGATAATCATTATGGGGCAACTTCAACTATAGTGATGTAAACTGGGCAGTGGGGGCAGCATAGCATGCAGTAATAAGGGAACTGAGTTTTTGGATTTCTTGAGGGACAACTGTCTTATGAAGCATGTAGTGGATGGAACATGAATATTGAGAGTTCTGGATTTGGTCATAGCATCAGAGGATCTAATTGTGACTGAGATGGCATACTTGCGCCCATTGAGAGTCACCATGTAGTCCTGACTTGGAAGATGAATAGGCATGGAGAGGTATCAAAACAGAAGGAAGTTATGTGGAATTAATTAGGCAGGTGACTATCATAGACTTAGAAACCAGCTTGTGGCAGTTTAATGGATGAAATAATTTAAAGGAAGGGGGGGTCATTAGTGCATGGGATATAATTAAGAAAAATTGTTGACAGTAGTGACAGATTATATACCTTCAAGTTTGGAGGCAAATGGGTGATAAAAGGAATGAAAGGAAAATTGCAGAAGAAAGAGAGATTATGGAAGGTGCATAAAGAGAGAGGTGGAATATAAGCCTCAGGCTAGGAAAGTGACTAGTATTGTAAGGAGAGAAAATTGGAATATGAGAAAAGACTGGCATTGCAATCCAAAGAGAATCTAAAAGAGTTTTTTCATGATAGTGGATGGATTATCTTGCAAGATGGAGATGGGAATCGGGTGACCAAAGCAGATGACATAGTTGAGCTATTTAATGATAACTTTATTAGTGTTCCATCCCAGTATTACAGACTTTATTACTTGAAAGGTAATGAGTGGTGAAGTATTAGAATAGGGTGACCAGATTTTCAAAACAAAAAAGGGACATTTTGAATTTTCAGCAGTTAAAAAAAGGGACTGATATGCTCTACATATTTATATGGGTGAATGGAGAATATATGTTCATGGGATCGCTAGGAGTCGAAAATGACTCGATGGAACATAACAACAACATGCTCTACATAAAAATGGAATAACGTATAATTATAGTTACAGTACACAAGACTGTGCATTATAATTATGGAGTATCAGCATTATCATTATTATATTTATATGAAGACATTATTTCTTCCAAAAGGGTTGGTTCTTTCAAGATGTACTCAAAAGTAAATACACAAAATGTCAAAGTGTGTCATAATGACAATTATTGCTTTCACAGTCTTGGTGTTGAGGCTGTTCTTTTCATCAGGCCACAAAAAATCATGAGATAAAAAATTCTCTCTACGGCTGTGTTTGTTCCTGAGATTGCCATAACAAGCGCATCAACTGGCAGTATGTTTTTGTAGTGGATGTTCTTTTCTTGAAGCACCTTAAACATGTCAGCACTTTTTGTCTGCTTCAGTGTTTGTGTCCTTCCATTCTTCCATCTTGGAGTTCAACATTATATGGGTGACTTCATCAACAGTATTGAATATCTTGCTGTCAACATCACTGATTGCTTTTAGGCTGCATGCAATTTCAACCCAAGTTAATGGAGTTTACAACTTCATCCAGTGAAATGCTTTAAATGAATGGCTGGAAATTATAAGTCGATTTGCTTAAATATTCAAGGAAAGTATCATAAAATAAATTTGTAGTGTCTAAAAATTCTTTTTCATCAAAGACTCTCTCATCTTTGAACTCTGAAATAATTGATGACATTTTAAATGTTTGAAAGTTCACAGCTTTCCTATTTGTAATTTTCTGTCTGAGCAATTCCAATTCTTCTACCACTTCAGTTGCTGAAATATTTTCTCTTTCTATTTTCGTTATTCTTGCTGAGAATATTTTCAGCTGGCTTTGCATGAAATGGAGCCAAAGTATTGATTGTTGGTTACTGAAAAACGATTTTAACAATGTACTTAATTTATCTTGTGATAAAAAGTAAGATCTGAGTCTATCATACATGTCAGTAATCCTATTCACAGCTGGTAGTAATGATAACCATCTTGTTTGTACACTACCTAAAACATGCTTGTATTCAATTTCTGTAAATGTGCAAAAATTCTTCAATTCCTTTGCCCTCATGGTGTAAATGTGGAAATACTGAAATACTTTATTTGCAATTGTTTCGATATCAATAGGCAAAATATCAGCACTTGTCTGTACACAATTATGAACAGCACAGCCAATAGTACGAATGTTCATTTTTAATCCTTTGTTGAGTCTTGAAAATACATTAAATTAAAGATCCAAGAAATTATATACTTGGTTTAATCCTTTATCCAAGTGTAAGCAAACAAGTTTGCACCTGAGCTATTTTTGGGACTAGGGCAACTCATGTATAGAAGCCTCTGACTTCACATTGTCTGCTTGGTACTTCACAACCATATGCCCTGGGAAGGAGTGTTCTAGGTTCGATTCCCGTCGACAACGAGAGGAGCTTAAGGATCTTCCTCATCCATAAGCCAAGTTAGCCAGTCTTTGGCTTTAAAAGCAGGGTTTTTCTCCTCAGTTTAGCTGGGGTTTTCATCCCGCAAACAGGCAAACCAGCCCTGTGAACACACACGGACATAGTCAGGAATACCTAAGACAATCCCTCCAGCCATAGGTCTGAATTGTCAGCTTTGTTGGTCCTGAGCCAAAACACCTTTGTGGGCAGGTGCATTGTCCTGATGAAAGATGAATATTTTCTTCTGCAAACCGGGTCTTTTCTCACAAATTTTTTCGTCTAGTCTGGAGTCTGGTTAAAAGACTGGAATGATATTCCCCGGTAATATATTGTTTACCCTTTTCAAGATACGTGTATGGAGGCTTAAGTGCTGTGAAGACATAATGTTGGATGTTTAATGGATTTTTTACAACACTCAGAAAGGATTAAAAAGAATTTAATACTTCCTATATTTTGTCCTAGTCACTAGGACATCTACGGGGATTACAAAAAAAATAACTAATGTAACATAACACAAATATCATACAATACTAAGCCCAACCACGTGGGTGACACTAAAGTCCTATCTAGGTGGAGCGCCCTCTGAGGGTGGTTGTAGGTGGCCTGGAATATAAAGTAGAATCTCTGGTGATGAGTGTTTCCCAAATTTTCAGAAGCTTAATGCAACCGTATTTATTAAGATTTGGTTGATTTCTAAGAGCTGCTGCTGCTTCCAAGAAAAGTCTCTCTTTCTTGAATTTGCTGTGATGGAGCATGGTGGTTTTCTTCCATTATACTCTGTGGGTGGTGTCCAAGACATGGTCAGCCAAGCCTGAATGACCATAGTTGTGTTTACAGATGTAAGACGTGTTCCTCTAGGTGGATGGATGCTGATCTGCCTGTCTGTCCAAAGTACGCCAACTTACAGGAACAGAGTACTTTGTAAACTCCAGGCAGCGAGAGAGAGAGAGAGGAGGGAGCTGATCTTTCGTAGAACGGATAAGGGTAGCAAGTTTGCGGTGGGGCTTATATGCTGTGTGTAGGTTGTACTTTTTTAGAATCTTGGCTATTTTTTCGGATGTGCCACGGATGCAGGGTATGGTGATGGCGTTTTTAAATTCTTGTTGACAAGAATTTAAAAATGTTAAAAAAATTTAAAAAAATACTGTGATCGCTGTAGCCATTGGAGAGGAAAGTGTTGTGTATGTAGTTAAGCTCAGTAGTGAGGGCGGTTCCACTGGAACAAAGATTGTGGGCTCTCTTGGTAAGAGTTTTAATAATGCCATATTGTTGAGAGGGGTGGTGGTGTGAGAGTTTGTGAATGTATCTGCCTGTGTGTGTGTGTGGGTTTTCTGTATACAGTGAAGGCAAGTGTATCATTAGGCAGGCATGTGACTAAGGTGTCTAGGAAGGGTAAACAATTGTTCTTTTCCTTTTCCATGGTAAACTGGATTCTTGGATGTAGGCTATTGAGATGACTGAGGAAGGAGTCTAATGTGTCTGGGCCATGAGGCCAAATAGAGAACACATCTACATATCTTAGCCAGATAGGTTTGAGTGGGGCTGAGTCTATGGCTCGTTCTTCAAAATCTTCCATATAGAAATTGGCAAGGGGGGGAGAGGGGGGAAACCCATGGCGGTTCCCTCTATCTGCTTGTAGATTTTGTTCTTCCAAGAAAAATACCCAGAGTTAATGGCAAAGGAAAAGAGATCTAAGATGTCAGAAGGGAAAACTTTTTGTAAAATAGATAAGGTGTCAGTTAAGGGAATATTAGTAAACAAAGAGGAGATATCAAAGCTTACCAATATGTCTGCTTTATTCAAGGTTAAATTTTCTATGAGGGCTTTAAAGTGGGTCAAGTTTTTTATATAGGAAGTGGACCTTCCAGTGAGGGGGGGTTAGAGAGTTGGCTAGCTGTTCAGACAGTCTGTAGCAAGGTGCATTGGTGGCATCTGCTATAGGTCTGAGTGTTGAATTGGATTTGTGGATTTTTGGTAAGCTGTAAATTCGGGGGGGACGGGAGCGGAAAGGTTTAAGTTTTTTCATGATGTCGGGGGGCCAGGAAGATACTTTAAGTAAGATTTTTAATTTTTTAACTTGTGTTTTTGTGGGGTTGTGTTCTAGCGGGATGTAGGTAGCGCGATCGCGGAGAATAATATTCATTTTGCAATTGTATTCACTGGTATTAAGAATGACTGTGGCATTACCCTTATCCGCTCTGGTAATGACGATACTTTTTTCTTTCCGTAATTTCAGGTGAGCTGTGTGTTGGGCATACGGTAAAGTAATTTATCGTATGCCCAACGCACAGCTCTCCTGAGCTGTGCGTTGGGCATACAAGAATTTAAAAATGCCATCACCATACCCTACATCCGTGGCACATCCGAAAAAATAGCCAAGATTCTAAAAAAAGTACAACCTACACACAGCATATAAGCCCCACCGCAAACTTGCTACCCTTATCCGTTCTACGAAAGATCAGCTCCCTCCTCTCTCTCTGCCTGGAGTTTACAAAGTACTCTGTTCCTGTAAGCTGGCGTACTTTGGACAGACAGGCAGATCAGCATCCATCTGCCTAGAGAAACACAAGTCTTACATCTGTAAACACAACTATGGTCATTCAGGCTTGACTGACCATGTCTTGGACCACCCACAGAGTATCATGGAAGAAAACCACCATGCTCCATCACAGCAAATTCAAGAAAGAGAGACTATTCTTAGAAGCAGCAGCAGCTCTTAGAAATCAACCAAATCTTAATAAATATGGTTGCATTAAGCTTCCGAAAATTTGGGAAACACTCATCACCAGAGATCCTACTTTATATTCCAGGCTACCTACAACCGCCCTTAGAGGGTGCTCCACCTAGATAGGACTTTAGTGTCACCCACGTGGTTTGGCTTAGTATTGTATGATATTTGTGTTATGTTACATTAGTTATTTTTGTAATCCTGTAGATGTCCTAGTGACTAGGATGAAATATAGGGAGTATTAAATTCTTTTTAATCCTTTCTGAGTGTTGTAAAAAATCCATTAAACCTCCAACATTATTACCTTTTCAAGATAATTAATAAACAAAATGCCTTTAGTATCCCAAAACACCAATGCCATGACCTTTTCTGCTGATGGAATCGACTTTGTCTTGGCACTGAACAACTGGCACCTGTCCACTGTTTTGACTGCTGTTTGGATTCTAGTGTGTAATGGTGAATCCAAGTCTCATCCACAGTAATAAATCAACTCATGAAATCAGTTTTATTCTTGTTAAAATGCTCCAAACTCTAATTAAGAGGGAGATGTTAAATCCTGTTTTATTTTATAGCCGGGTACGAAACTCTGGTTGAAATCCATTGACATCCGTAGAGTTTCAATGCCGAAAAAACTATCGGCGGAACCAAGTGTAAATGATCACTTGGATAATACAACACCAGGGCAACTCCATGCAAAGGTGGAGCAAGCTCCCTCACTAACTTTAATATTCTTTCATAATGTAAAACCCAGCTCTTAAGAGATGTAAATGTATTGTTTTACATTATGGGAATAGATCACTACCCAGACCGGTTTCAACCTTTTTTGAGGTCTCATCAGTGAGTAGGTAGACCTGGAATATCTTTATAGTTAACAATATATAGTACACCACTTCGGCAATTCGATAGTAGAGGTATGTAAGTTTCTGTTCACTTAAAACCTTGATATTCCATGTCTACCTACTCACTGATGAGACCTCAAAAAAGGTTGAAACCGGTCTGGGTAGTGACCTATTCCCATAATGTAAAACAATATATTTACATCTCTTAGGAGCTGGGTTTTACATTATGAAAGAATATTAAAGTTAGTGAGGGAGCTTGCTCCACCTTTGCATGGAGTTGCCCTGGTGTTGTACTATCCAAGTGATCATTTACACTTGGTTCCGCCGATAGTTTTTTCAGCATTGAAATTCTACGGATGTCGATGGATTTCGACCTGAGTTTCGTACCCGGCTATAAAATAAAACGGGATTTAACATCTCCCTCTTAATTAACAAATTCGCCGGTAAAATAGCCTTTCGGCTTATTATCTTTGTAGCTCCAAACTCTGTTTAGAGATTTTCATGTGAGTGCATTTTTGATCTGCTGTGATCAAGCGCGGCACCCATCTTGCACAAAGCTTTTTCATTTGCAGTCTTCATGCAAAATATATCCTACACATTCTTTTGAAATGCCTATAGTCTTAGCAATTTCATGCACTTAGACTCGCCAGTCATTTAATACTATATTGTGCACTTGATCAACGATTTCTGGTGTTGTCACACTTTTTGGAGTCCTTCACGTGGATCATCTTCAAGGCTGGTACAGCCACATTTAAACTGGGCAGCCTATTTCTTAATTGTTGAAAACGAAGAATAGCGCCCATAAACTTTTATGAACTTTGAATGAATTTCTTTTGGCGTTAAACCTTCCTTTACCAAGAATTTTATAACCACACGTTACAATTTTATCCATTTCAAGGGATACAGACAACACTTTTGCTTCAGACAGCTGTATAAAACAAACTACTTGATAGATTGACTTCCAATTTCACATGGATGCTTATGACAGATATACCAACTTAAAAAAAAAAATCTTGTCAATAGTGTTGCCATCTATGGTCGAAGCCGAGAAGTTTTCAGACCACCCTCACATTTGTCTTGTTTCAATTCAATTGCTATTTCTCTCATTGCATAAGGTGCCAGGACATTCACTAAAAATTGATTGGCACTTTATTTGCCCACATGTAAATTTCTTTTGAAATAAATTTCTCACTGTTGCAGAGGTGCAGTCCATTGACCTCAAAGAAAGGTTGTTTCGCTGCATGAAACACAAACCTTCTTGAGCTGCAAAACATTTACTTTTGCCATTTAATTTCCCATTTGAATTTTTCGTGAAAAATGATGTAACATCTTGACTTGAACTGCGAGCAGCAGCTGCCAATTTATGTTTTTGCATCGTCAAGTGCTGTTTTATATTAGAACAGCCCCATGTTCAATTGAAAAAAACTGAACAACACACGGTACATTGCAACTTATTTGTTGTTTCGTCTTTCAAGAAGGGATATTCTTTTAAATCCTGAGTAAAACTATGCTTCCTGTTCAACATGATAAAATCTGGATGAAATATCACCACTCACAATATATACTCACTTTGACTTTCACAATTACTGATTGTGAAATTATAATTAATAATAATAATTATGATTATTATTAATTGATTAAAGTTTTTATAAATATAAAATTAAATTAAGAAATAAACTTTTTTTTTAGCCAAATGCCCAAAACTCCAAGAAAGATTTGGCCTCACTCTGAGGTAATCTTAAAGATCTAATTATATCTTATTTATTTGGGAGATTTTATGGGAGATTGGTTCGAGGATACATTGTGGTTGGTCAGTGAATTTAGCACTTGTGTAAAATTGATGATTTTTGTCTGCTTTATTGTGCTTTTTTCTTAGAAAATTAGTGTTTTTTAGGATATTAGTGTAGATTTTAGTGTTTTATAGTATTTTATAACATATTTTATTAAGATATTTTAACAATAAGTATAAGTTTAAAATGATGCCAGAAACGCACAAGTAATCCTAAAATGAGCATCGCAGGCAAGAACAAGAAAGCTAGCCCCACTAATGAGGTTACTGGAGTTGTGGAGGAGGTTAATGAAAATGAATTAACCTCCAAAACAGCCAAATTAAAGCAGATCATCAGAGAAATGATGCTGGAATTGCAAATAGTAGAGAGGCTTTTAAAATACCATAGGATGAAAATTAAGCAGCAAAATAAGAAACAATAAAGCATGGAAATTAGTAAGTCAGGAAGTAACGAAAATCAGATAAGTGGCATTGTTAGTATAAAGAAAGAAGTTATTTGGTATGGTGACTCTATAATAAACATGCTATTGATGAGTTAGTTATAACTTCGAGTTTTCCTGGAGCAAAATTTAAGAATAAAAAGGAAGCAATTCAAAAACAGAAAAGAAATGAAATCGTAATTGTAGTAGGTATACTAACGACTTAATTAGCAATAAGTTCAGTATGAGATGAAAGAGTTTTTTGGAAGAGGCGAAAGTGAAGAGTAAGAAAGTGAAAATTGTCATTATTTTTCCTCGATATGATAAAAATCAATTAAGAAGGGCTATGATGGCAAACGATTTGCTGTGTAGAAGTGATGGATGCGAGTTTTTGGATGTGTGTGGAGTGAGTTTGAGGGGAGATTGGATTTGTATAAGAGGGATGGCCTACACCTGAATGCAAAACTAAATAATTGGTATGAGACTTAACACAAAGAGTCATGGAAACTAAATTATAAAAGGAGGAATGGTGAAAATGTGAGTGTAATGTTATATAGCTGTGTTAATGACGGGAATGGTTTTGTCATGTAAATGTTGATGAGGAGAAGAACAATTTCGACTTTGTGTTTGTCTGGTTCAGACCCATCAAACAGCATGTGACAAAAGGAACTCTAGGTCATTTTTGAAAATTATGGAGACAACTACCGTGTTTGAATGAAAACTTTAGTTTAACTAAAATCTACAATTCGACGTTTCGACCTTTATGTCAAGGTCATCTTCTGGAGCATACAACTATACACAGAAAACAAGCTACACTACACTCAAACTGGTTTGTTAAAGATACTGACCAACCGCTACAACAATAGTTGGCCTGACCTCTGGTGAAAAAAAAAAAATATATATATATATATAAAAAATAAATAAAGATAAAAAATTAAAAAAAAAATTATACATCAACGCTAGAGTCCTATTATTAGTGTTATCTGTTGGTTGTAGAAATACATTGGGCGCAACAACAAGTAACTATCTATATACATATAATAACAACATGTTATACCTGTACATTCCAGCCAGTTGGTATGGAATGGCTTCTAATAATAGTTGTAGATTGACTAGAGTCCTGACTTATGCTGGATCTTATATATTAGGTAGGCTGAATGTGTGCCATCCAGATCCTTGGAATTTTCATGCCTTCTTTGTTGTTAATATTTGGATGGTTTATCAAGATTTCGCAGGCTTCCTTGAATTTCCTTTCATACCAGGTTTTTGTATGGTGTAAAGAGCGGGTGCTTTTCCAGTTGATTTGGTGTAAGGTGTTGAGCGTGTGGTCAAGTCAGGACTCTAGCCAATCTGCAACTATTATTAGAAGCCATTCCATACCAACTGGCTGGAATGTACAGGTATAACATGTTGTTATTATATGTATATAGATAGTTACTTGTTGTTGTGCTCAATGTAATTCTACAACCAACAGATAACACTAATAATAGGACTCTAGCGTTGATGTATAATTTATTTATTTATTTTTTTTATTTATTTATTTATATATATATATATATATTTTTTTTTTTTTTTTTTCACCAGAGGTCAGGCCAACAATTGTTGTAGCGGTTGGTCAGTATCTTTAACAAACCAGTTTGATTATAGTGTAGCTTGTTTTCTGTGTATAGTTGTATGCTCCAGAAGATGACCTTGACATAACGGTCGAGACGTCGAATTGTAGATTTTAGTTATATTAAACTAAAGTTTTCATTCAAACACGGTAGTTGTCTCCATAATTTTCAAAAATGCATTCGGATCACCGTGCAAGCCTAAAAGAAAGGAACTCTAGGTCAAAGAGTATTAGATTTGATTATAGTGTCAGAAGGCATTTAAAGATGTAACTGTTCTTCCTCCAGTTACTGACAGTGATCATGCGGTACTTACTCACTTGAGAAGTGACTAAGTTTATGAAAGTTTCATTCAGAAAAGGTTACATGCTGAACTACAAAGCAGGAAATTACGACTTACTTATGAGAATACTGAGTTCAGTGGAATGGGATTGGTTGATGGATGGAAAGAATATCGACAGTGCATGGGAATCATTTAAACAATACTTAAATGATGCGATATCAGAGTGTGTCCCGAGAATTCGAAGAATAAATAGGGTAGGAGTCAAATGGATGTGTAATCTTATTAAGCAAGAGATTTGTAAGCAGGCTAGAATAGTCACAACTGTTGTACAGAAAGCAAAGTCTGAATATGAAAAGAAACTTGCTCTGCGTGCTAAAGACAACCCACAAGAATTCTATCAGTATGCTGCAAGTAAAAGAAAGAATGAATATGAAAGAATTAATCTTTTAAATGCAGATGCAGAAGGGGTTGTTCAACTAACAAGTGCCCATTTTGTTAAAAGCTATCAACCTGGTGTACGCAACATTGAGCTCGCTGCTACCTCTTCACTGGATGAAGAAACTCAGGTGTATGAAGACGAGGTATTAGAGCTGTTGCACAAACTGAATAAAAATTCACCAATAGTGACATGATGGGATATCATCATGTGTGCTAAAAGAGTATTCAGCTGAACTGGCTATTCCTTTGATCAGGCTGTTTAATGAGTCTCAGAACAGGGAAGATTGTACTCAGGAATGGAAAGAATGTATGGTAATTCCATTGCACAAGGGTTGTGCAGAGGCTGATGTATCCAACTATCAACCAATCAGTATCTCAGGAGTGGTGGTGAAGATTTTGGAAAAATTGGTTATGGCTCGCATTCAGAAATGGGTTGACAGTGAATCTGTAATTTGTAATGAACAACATGGGTTTACTAAGGGAAGGTCTTGTTTTAGCAACTTGCTCATATTCTATAACAATGTTACCATTGAACTAGATAAGGGGAATGGATACACCATTACTTTTGGATTTTGCTAAGGCTTTTGACAGAATACAGCATGGTAGAGTGTTGGATAAATTGGAGAATATGGGTTTGGATTATAGAATACTAGTGTGGATAAGAGGATGGCTGACTGACAGATATCAGAAAGTGGTATATGGGGATGTGAGTCTGCAAGATTTAAAGTAACCAGTGGTGTACCACAAGGATCAGTGCTTAGTCAACTGTTATTTAATCTATACATTAATGATATTGGGAAGGATTTGACAGGCAACATACAGCTGTTTGCTGATGATGCAAAGATAGGTAGAGTAATCAGGAATGCTGCTGATATGCAGTACTTACAGAATAATTTGAATAGGATGGAATTATGGGCATGGGAAAATGGATGTCAGTTCAATGCCAGTACATGTAAAGTAATTTACTTCAGTGTGATTAGATATACAATGTTGTATTATATTGTTAGGATTATGCTTGAAGAAACTGATGAGGCTAGGGATCTTGGAGTGTTAGTAGATATGAAGTTGAAGTTCAGGGACCATGTAGAAAAGATTGCAAACACAACTCAAAAGATAATTGCAATGGTGAAACGAATTTTCACATGTAAAGATAAGGATTTCATTTTGCCTCTTTACAAAGCCTTGATAAGACCTCACTTGGACTATTGTGCGCAGGTCGGGTCTCCTGGTTTCCATTGCGATTTTGATATGTATTGGAGAGAGTACAAAGGAGAGCATTAAAAATGATATCAGGATTGTGGAATACTGTTTATGAAGACAGATTGAGAATTTGTAGACCGCAGACTAGCAAACAGGAGAAAGAGGTGTGAAAAATTTAGTGATATGTTTAAAGAATTTCATTATTCTCTATAAAGCAAAGTTGCTCAAGCAGGTCCTTCAGGAAATCTGTGAAGTATTCTTTGAATCGTGATTTTGAACAAAAATATAACATAATTTCGAACGTCAGCAGCTGGTTTTTTAAATAATATTTCAAATAATTATTGTGAATTAATTTCTTTGAGAACAAAGAAAATGTTTTGTGGAGTAAGCAATTAAAAAAAAATAATAATTAAATTGGTTCTGGAAGGTAACGCAATATTTAAGTGAAGAAATTAGGCAAGGATCTTTATTTTGTCCAGGCATTAAAATTGTATTGTACAATAAAAAGTGAAAATAAAAATAATTTCTATATTTTTAGTTTATCCAATGTAACTAAAATTCAGTTACCCAGCATAGATCAAGGAATTGCATTTCTTGTTATAGGTAACTGAGTCACAGCTATGAGCCTGAGATAATCTATTTAAGTGCTCTCTTCAGTATGAGGGATTATCACACTGAAGAGAGCATTAGAAGATTATCACCTTCTAATGGACATGCTGGCTGAATTGCACTTCTTATCCATGTTCTTTCAACAGATAGCATGCATCATATCCAGATTTAGCTGGACGTCTATAGATGTCCTAGCCAGTTGGGAGGTTAATAATAATAATATTTTGTTTGGAATTTTTTTTTTTTAAATCTGGCTATCATTCATGAAAGCCAAATTAAAACATATATACTGTATTTACCAGTATATATGTTTATATCTTTTATAAACATATATACATATATGTTTATAAAAATATAAAAAATATTATGATATCTTACAAAATCTGGCTTTTATGAACATATATACTGTTAGGAAAAAGAAAACCAGGACATCCTCTTAAACGATTCAACGATGACTTCTAAGGCCGGAACAGGCCATACTAGGCCTAAATCCTTGATACGCATGATGATATACTGTATTTACTCAAATATGACTCGTCCTCGCATATATCGGACTTTATGAAAAAAGAAATTAAAACGTTTTGCATATAGTTTGCACACGAAAAAAAGTTTGAAACTAAGAAATAGATAGTGAATGTTGTTATGGCAGTTTCATGTATTTTGGAAGAATTCAGTCTAAGAAAATCAGCATTTCAACTCAACAATCATCAGATTGCATTTGTCATTGAGTCATGCAATCTTTTGTTAACACCACACCAATCATATGCATAGAGATGGAAGCAACAGTAGAGGAAATGTGTGAGTGAGCATTGATTTCTACTTGATCTTTGATTGCACAGGGCTGGATTAAGATTATGAGACTATCATTAGAACTGTTGCGCAACTGGATTTTAAGAGCTTGGGACATGATTTCACAGAAATAATTAATTTAATCACAGAAACATTGTTGTTAAAAGCCTGATGAAGATGAGCGGCTGCTCACATAAATAACATTGATAATTAAAATTTAAATGCATTCATTTTATAAATAATGTGAGCAGTTATAAATTATAATGAATACCAAGGATTTAATTATAAATGTCAATTTAGTTTTTTCTTGAAAAACTTTTGTTTCTGAAAATCTCTACATATATCTTGCATCACAAATTTTTAACTTTAATTTTGGGGAGAAAAAGGCGAGTTGTATTCAAGTAAATACTGTAGTGTATTTGTACTGTGGGTGGGCTAAAGGTTACTTTTTATTTTATTAATATTTTTTTTTTAGATTTTTGCATTTATTATTTTTTTTTGCCATAGTCCAGAAACCCTGCTCTAGAACCCAATATGAAACATAGTCCAGCTGCTTCAGGCATTCAATAAGCAGGTCAGCGTTCTTGAACTTAGCAATAAAATTCATCTCTCACCTAAAGACAATCATAAACATCCATGTCCACAGGCAGGATTCGAACCTGTAAGCTAAGTGGTCAGCATATTCAAGCCAAGTTGTTAAATATAGTTTATAATTTACTCTTAACATCCCTTCCTTTTGTTTCCTGTCCCTCTTTTTGTTTCAAATGCAATTTTAACACAGGAATCTGGTTGTGGAACCTTAAGATTTGTCTCTGGTCTCAGAAAGAAGAATGAATTGACAAGATGGAGGGAGGATTGCATAGACCTTGTAACCAAAGGATCATGTGGAAATTGACTTGGCAGTAAAATGAAACAAGTAGTCATAGATTACGATATAGTTCATAACACTAAGATGGAATAGATTAAGTCTCATTAATTATAGAATATAGATAGGTATGTTGCTCTTCTAATGTTGGTTACATCATTCCTGTGATGAAGGTGACTAAGGAGATTCTCATTATAAAAAATACATAAGCAGAGAAACTGGTTCTGGGAAATGACTTAATCATAATGAATAGCATCATATACATTTTATGAAAGTGCATTATTGTATGCATTTACACTAGTGTAAAATATGGATGAATAAAAGAAGTTAAAGTATAATCAACAAATAATGATTATTGTCACTATATGAACAACAGCATTATGTTCTTAAGGATTATCTAAAACAAGAAGATAAAACATTTGAAGCATTACCTGGAAAGATATTCAAGAAATTAAATGCAAGTCTTAACACTAGAGAAGAAAGAGGATACAAATTATATAATTGTAAAAGTGTGGTTCAAAATACTTATCATAGACTGGTTTCTATTTCTTTAGTGGTAGTTAAGGTTTTGACAATACTAGTTAAGCTTTTAATTCAGGATATAGTAGATCTTCTTCTGCTGCTTCTCCCACTTAAGTGGGGTCACTGTTTGATGATGAGTCTTCTCCACATCCTCCTGTCTTGGGCTGTCACCACATCCAAGTTTTCTTCATCCTCAAGTCCTCTTCTACCAGCTCCCTCCATCTCTTCTTTGGCCGCCCACGCTTCCTCCTTTCTTGCAAATTCATCTGCATGACCCTTCTTCCCACACATTCGTCCTCCCTCCTCATCACATGACCAAACCATCTCAACCTTGCCTCCTGTATCTTCGCTCCTAAGTTCGTAACTTTCACTGTTCCCCTTACATAGTCATTTCTCAGACGATCCTTTTTGGTCACACTGCACATCCACCTAAGCATTCTCATCTCTGCTACTTCCATCCTGCTGATGTTATTTTTCCTCAGGGCCACAGTTTCTATAGCATACGTCATAGCTGGCCTCGCTACTGTCCTATAGATTTTGCCTTTCAGATTGATCGGCACCCTCTTATCGCATAACACTCCAGCCATCTCCTTCCAGTTCCTCCAACCCACTTGTATCCTGCATCCCACTTCCTTCTCAGCTCCTCCATCTTCTTCCACTGGTGAACCAAAATATCTAAAGTTCCTCACCTTCCTGATGACATTTCCTTCCGGGTCCAGATCTGTCTCTTGGCCACTGCCCACTGTGCAACACATACTCTGTCTTACTTCTGCTCAGTCTCATACCTCTCTCTTCCAGTACTTTTCTCCATCTTTCCAGTTTAGTTCCCGCTTCTTCTTCTCTTTAATCTGCACACAGCAAGATGTCATCTGCATACAACATTGTCCAAGGCGCATCTTCTCTCACCTCCTCCATCACCACCTCCATCACAATGTTAAACAGAAACGGACTTAATGCTGACCCTTGATGCAAGCCAACTGTTACTTGAAAACTTTCTGTCTGTCCCAGACATGTCCGAACACTTGTCTTCCCATTTCTGTACATCTCCCACACCAACCTGACATTTCTCCGGAGCCTTCTTCTCCTTCAGACACCTCCAGACGTCTTGCCTTGGCAAGAACCCTTTCTAGGATTTTCATTGTGTGGGACATCAACTTTATTCCTCTGTAATTTTCACAGTCTTGTGCATCCCTTTACCCTGGCAGATGGGGACAAGAGTACTCTCCCTACATTCCTCGGGTATATTTTTCTGTTGGCAAACTTTCATGAACAGGACCCACAGCAGGTCAATTCCCTTTTCCTCCAGTGCCTTCCATGCCTCCACTGGAATCCTGTCGGGGCCCACCGATTTTCCATTCCTTGTCGTCTTCATGGCCTCCGTCAATTCAGGATATAGTAGATATGACTGTTAATGTCTATAAGGAACAATACAAGTATTCATCCATATTTTACATATTTAAGGGAATGTCTTGTTTTAATATTTGTTTCATATTTTGACAAATGTTTAGGGAGAGAGATGTTTACACTCCAATTGAATAATTCATTTATAATGTAAATAGGAATGTGGTATTTTTAGTTTTAAGAGGATGACTCTTTCAAGAAAAATATGACTATCATTTGGTTAGGAATACTCATACTCTACTCTTCCTGCTGTGTAACATTAGCATTTTTTAATGTAGCTATGAATAAAAGATTAGGAAGAGACTCAAGATTAGAAGGAGGATTCCAGAAAAATCCACAGAAACCTATGATGTTTAGTTTTCAAGGAGAAATGTGGCCTTCAGATGATTCGGATGACTCTGAATATTCACCAGAAACAGATGAAAATATTGATTCTTCTAGGTAAGTTTTTACTCGTATTCATAATAATGCTTTTATGGTATTAAAACAACAAAATAAGTGATTCATTTATAGAATTACTAATATTTCATTGGATTTCAAACCAGCATCTTCTCAACAGTATTAGTACTCACCACTCAATTAGATTGTTGCAGGAATGATTCCAGTATCAACTGAAAAAAACTAATATCCTATCAGTATTAGTACTCACCACTCAATTAGATTGTTGCAGGAATGATTCCAGTATCAACTGAAAAAAACTAATATCCTATCAGTGCACCCCTAGAGATGTATAAAAAATGGAGTTAATTCAGAGAAGTCAGGTAAATGTGGTTTTAGAATGTTTGTCTTGTGTATCTTAGGCAAATTAATGCAGCCATGCTTAATTGAGATTAGGGAAGCATTTCATAACTGATGCTGATTCTAAAAATAGTTTCTCAGATCTATATCAAATCCTATGCAGCACTTTTTTTTTTTTTTTGTAATTTAATCCAGTGTGAAGGAACCATCCATCATGATTTGCCATTTTTGATTTGCTATATAGGTAATCACAAGTGTAATTTTTATTATCTTCATGATGGATGCTAATCATTCAGCCGATCTGTTAATAGGTTAACATTAGTTTGCAAGCTAAGTTGCAAGGACAAGGAAGCTTATACACTCCAGGATGTGCAACAGGGCGAGACAGATCTTTTATAGAAGAGGTGAAGATTGCTAGCTGGATATGTGGTTTGAAAGTAGCATGAATATTATAAAAACTTTAGCTATCTTTTTGTATGTAATGAGAAGAGTTTTGTGATCCTGTGATATCAGGTGTGTAGGAAGGATGGAGGAGGTTTTGCAGTATTTTTTCCATTTTTAAGAGATATATCCATTAGTTAAAAAAGAAGTGTCAGATACAAGTTTTCACTTGTATTCTTTTCTCCCTCTCACACTATGCATTCTAAAATACCGAGCAACAAGTAAATTGTTTAAATCGAATTCAGTTTTGCATAATTTTTCTCTGTGTAAGGAAAGATATAAACATTCTTTCCTACCTCTCACTGGTGACTGTGATAATACTCTACTGATCTGGGAAGTGGTTAAGTGTTGGGATATTCCATTTAGAAAAGGTTAAATGCTGAACTTCAGAGCAGAAAATTTGACCAGCTGAGGAGAATGCTTGGTTTGATCCCATGGTATTGCTGTTATATGGGAAGGATATTGTCAGTTTATTGGAAATATTTAAAAAATAAATCAGTGATGCAATATTGGAATATGTCTCCTGAGTTCAAAGTATAAACAGGATGAGAATGAAATGAATGAGCAATCTGATCAAGCAAGTGATTCTTAAAAAAAGATATAGAAGGAATACCATGTGCATAAGGATGTCAGTTATGAAAATTATAAGGCCGTTGCCAGAAGAGTTACAACCATTATATGGAAATCTAAGTGTGAATATGAAAATAAACTGGCTCTGCAAGCTAAAGAAAACCCAATAGAATTCTGTTATGTTGTAAGTAAAAGGAGGAATTGAAAGGATAACTCTCATCAGTATAGATAGTATGGGTGGTAGATGCAGAAGAGATTGTTTAACTAATGAGTACCCTTTTGCTAAAAACTATTAACCTGTTGTATGCAGTATGTATTGAGTTCACTGCTATCTCTTCAGTGGAGGAAGATGCTCAAGTGTATGAGGAGGTGGTAGCTGTTACATAATTTAAGTCTCTGCAAGGAAAGATACCACAGACATGGAAAAAAATAAGATAATCCCTTTTGCACAAGGGTGGTGCAAAGACTAGTGTGTATTGGCAGATCAGTATATCTGGAGTTATGAAGATTTTGGAAAAGTTGGTAAGAGATCATGTACAGAAAGTGGAACAGACAATCTATACTTTGTGATGAACATTATGGGTTTACTAAGGAAAGGTATTATGTTTCAGTAACTTGCTCATGTTTCATAACAATGTGATGGTTAATGTAGACAAGGGGAATGGATACACAATGATACTTTTGGACTTTGCCTTTGAGATTCTGCATGGAAGGTTGTTGCATAAGTTGAATGAGATATGGGATTGGATATAAATTCTTAATTTGGATAAGAGGATGGCTGACTGATATCAGAAAGTGGTATATGGGCAGTGGTGAGCTATGGAAATTTCAACAAAGGGCTTGCATCGTTGAGCAAAAAAAAAAGCCATATTTCACACAAAAACTTTTATTAATACAGCTTGTGTACAAATGCCAATCAAAAAGTATGAGGGGAAAAATCAACCTGTAAAGGCTATCATTTTTAAACAAATATTTCGTGATCTAAACATGGAATATATGCACACAATCATCTGTGTTAATTTATCTTGCATAAGAAAAACATTTTTTAACTATCATAATATAATAAGAATGAAATCTTTTATAATCGCACCTATGCAATAGTCCACATTTTTTATAAACACAATAATATTGAAATACGTTATATTTCTCTTTTGTTTTTATACTTCAAGTGCTAATCGACAGTTTTACCATATGATTGGCTGCCAGAAGGGAGAAGGGTAAAGATAGCGCATGCGCTTATTTTATTTTCAAACTTGGGTGCATTCGTTATAGAGGAGTTGAAACAATAATTCCAAATAATCTATACACTGCCAAATAGACTAATTTTTGTTAGGTTATCTGTTGAATTTGTAGCTTAATATATTTCAAAAAAAATTTTTTTTTTTAAAAAAAAATAAAGTAAACAAGAAGAACAAGGGGCTCGCAAATTTGTGAACAATTTAACAAAGGGCTCACACGAGCCCCTTATAACTCACCACTGTATATGGAGGTATGTGAATCGGCTAGATTTAAGGTGACCAGCTTTTGGCCACAAGGATTTGCCCACGGTTCATTGTTATTCAATCTCTATACTAATGAGATTAGGGAAGGATTTAACAGAAGAGGTATAGCTATATACTGATGATGCAAAGATAGGCAGTGTAATCAAAAATGCAAGTGATGTCTACTACTTGCAGAATGATTTGAATAAGCTAGAATTGTGGACTTGAAATTGGCTGTCATTTCAATGTTCATAAATTTAAAGTTATGCGCTTTGGTGTAATGACATATCTTGTCTTGTCAGATGTCATCTTCCAGGAGGTTGACTACCACGAGCTTTCACCATGTAGGGTTTTGTGCTGCTCTTTTGCATTCTTCATAGGACAGAAAGGTCCAGTCCTTAATATTTCTCATCCGATCTATTCTTTGTCTTCCTCTTCTTCTTTTTCCTTGTATCATTCCTTCTAGAAGTGTTTTTTGTAGGGATTCATGCCTTAGTATGTGACCAAGTGCCAAGTGGTTTCAACATTCCTATCTTCCCCAATCATCTCTAATATTTCTAAATTAGTTTTTTGGCAATCCATGGGACTCTTCTGAATTCTTCTGAGGATCCACATCTCAAAGGCTTTTAGTTTATTTTTGCAATATTTTGATATTGTCCAGGTTTCTGCTCCATATAACAGTGTTGACCATACGTAGCATTTGGACAGCCTAATTCTTGTTTTTGTGTGAATTTTCCTTGAGGTCAGAATGTTTTTCATGCTAATGAAGGTGGATCTAGCAATTTCTACTCTTCTTAATATTTCCTTATCATACTTTCCATTCTCTGTAATTAGTTGATCCAAATATATATAACTCTCTACTTGATCCAAGGTATTTCTTATCATAATATTTATATTGGATATTTTTCTGTTTTCTCTTGTTACCAGCATGCTTTTGGTTTTTTGAAGTAGAAATTAAGTCTATATTTTTCACTTAGCTTCAGGTCTCTTCTAGTAGGTTTTGAAGATCTTTTTTTATTTTTAGCTAGCATTACTGTGTCATCTGCATATCTCAAGTTGTTTATATTCCTGTCTCCTATGCTGCCTCCTTTAAATTCTTCTAATTGCTGGAAGATATTTTCAGTATAGAGGTTAAACAATATAGGAGAAAGAACACAGCCTTGTTTGACACCCTTCTTTACCGGGAATTCCTCAGAGATTTCTCCTGATATTTTTATTGAGCCAGTTTGCTCCCAATATAGATTTATCAGTAATCTGGTATCTTTACCATCTACTCCTAAATTTCTGATGCATTTGATTAGTTGTTCATGTTGTATATTGTCAAAGGCCTTCGTGTAGTTAATAAAACATAAATAGACTTCTTTCTGCTTCTCCAGATATCTTTCTATAATAGTTCTAATGTTGAAGAGTTCTTCTCTAGTTCCTTTATTTTCTTAAACAGATTGTGTTTCATTAATTTCCATTTTGATTTTATGTTTATTTCTTTCTAGGATGATATAAAACATAATATTTGCTATCTGACTGATCAGACTGATTATTCTGTACTCTACACATTTGATTGTCTTTGTTTTTTAGGTATTGGTAGGAACGTTGAGTGCTTAAAATCTTTTGGCAGGTGTCCAGTTTTGTATATTTTGTTACATATGTCAGTCAGTGATTTTATAGTCTTATCATCTAAATCCTTTAGATATTCTGCCATAATTCCTTCCATTCATGGAGCTTTTCCAGGTCCCTCCAAATCTTCTTGCATTGGCTTATCTATTCTATCCTGATTGTAGAGTTCATTTGAATACTCTACCCATCTATCCCTTATTTTGTCTTTCTCCATTAAGATGTTTCCACTAGTATCTTTAATGCAACAAGAGCCTACCCTTTTGCAAGATTTGCTAGTTAGCTTCCTAACTTTTTCATGAAGTTCTCTGGTTTTGTGCTTTTTGTCCAGAAGTTTAATTTCCTTGCATTTGTTGTTGAGCCATAGTTCTTTCGCAATCCTACATTCTTTCCTGATCTCCTTGTTTAAGTTCTTGTATTCAGGACGATTTTTGCATTTCTTTCTTTCCTCCATCATTTTCAGTATCTTGTCATTCATCCAGAGTTTACTCATCTTCTTCTCAAATTTGGGAATTGTTTGTTTTACTGCCTTTTTTATGCCCTCTTTAAATTTCTGCCATCTATCTTCAATCTCATCTTTAGGGTAAGGATACTTGGTGGAATCAAGAACATTAACAGCAGTGGATTGTGCCAGTTCCTTTAAAAATTTATCTTCTATTTCTTGATTTTTAAGGGAGCCAAGATCATATTTTTCTGTTTATAGGTTTCATTGTTTTCTTTAATTTTATTGCTGCTTTAATGACCACAGGGTTGTGGTCTGATCCAATCAGCCCCTGGGTATGTTTTGGCTTGTAAGATGTTATTCCGGAATCTTTTTTTAATCATTATATAGTCAATCTGGTTCCTCTAGCTGTCTCCAGGACTTTTCCATGTGTAAAATCTTCTAGGAGGTTGGCTAAATAAAGTATTTGCTATTACCAGATTGTTTTCTTCACAGAACTGTATTAATCTTTCTCCTCTTGGATTTCTATGTCCCAGGCCCTGATTTCCCATGCAGGAAGAGATCTTTTCTGAGCCTACTTTAGCATTTAGATCTCCCATAACGATAGTTATGTCATCTGATTTAGCATTGTTAAGTGCATTTAAATGCCTTCATAGAAACATTCTACATCTTCATCTGGCTGATTTGGGCTTTGTATAGAGTTAGCAACTGTGAAGGTG
This sequence comes from Typopeltis vanoorti, assembly GCF_054136105.1. Taxonomy (NCBI): domain Eukaryota; kingdom Metazoa; phylum Arthropoda; class Arachnida; order Uropygi; family Thelyphonidae; genus Typopeltis; species Typopeltis vanoorti. The sequence continues at coordinate 179,611,234 of NC_143549.1, read as the reverse complement.
TGAAGTAGCGTCTTATGCAAAAAAGTACACCAAGTTTTTTGGCAACTGCATAAGCTATAGTTGAAATATGGTTGTGCCAGGAAAGATTGGAGGTGCAAGTCAGTCCAAGAAGAGAAATCTGATTGTGTTTGGATATCTCAGTATTACTGAAAGTAGATGGGGAGGAATGCGAATTCTTTCTTTTTGAGAGATCAGGCAGAACTGAGTTTTGGTGGCATAGAAGTTTACAAGGTTATCCTTGCCCCACTGGAGATAGCTAGAAGAGATGAGTTCAGTCGCTGGTTGTGGTGGATCTTGATGATTCGAATACTTATTAGCAGTTTTGTCAAATGAAAAAGAGGAATGGATTGTACTGTCGTCAACAAGGCTATGGATAGGATTGGAGGTCTGTGGGAGAAAGATAGTGGGTGAAAGAACAGAACCCTAGGATACTCATGCATTGGTAGGGAAATCAGAGGAGAGTAAGCTGTCCACCATGACATGTAGTGAGCAGCCAGTGAGAAAGTTGGCAATCCAGTTGCAGACTGGGGAAGGCATACCATAGAATGGTAGTTTGAGTAGGTCACTGTGCTAAACTTGATCAAATAGAAATGTTGAGGTCAGCCACGTGAGTTTCTCCATAGCTTGAGTCTATAAGTGGGTAGTGAAAGCAAGACAATCAGCTGTAGATTGCAAGTGGCAGAATTTGTACTGCTGGGTCACTGATTAGTTGGTAGCTATGTAGATGGTTGAGGACCTTCTCCATAATTTTAGAAAGAACAGAAGCTAGAGCAATTGGATGGTAGTTTGTTGGTTGACTTATTGACTTTCTTTGGTATGGGCTGGATGTGGACCCGTTTTCATGTTGTAGGGTAGATGCTAGTTGATTAGGATAGATTAAAAAGGCAATACAGGATAGGTGGGATACCATCAGAACCAGATGCCTTGATTGTGTTCAGGTTGTTAAGGTTTTTTTTTTTTTTTTTTTCCCCGAAAGACTATGAGAGAGCAATTCTTTGTGCAGTGGAGAAAACTTTGTCTAGGTAGTTACTGCAGCAATTGGAAGAGAAGAATGATGCAAGTAAGTTGGCCTTGTCTTTTAGTGATTGGTGAGGTGACTACAGTACCATCTGAATGTGAGAGTGGTGGAAACCTGAATGGGCAGAAGTTGCACCCAATGGCCTCAACAAGGGGGCCAGAAGGAGCGACTGCCATTTGGGCAGGAGGCGAGTTTGAAGCATTTGGCCATTTCAGAGTGTGACTTCGACTTAGTGATGATTCTTTTACAATTGTTGTGGGCTGCAGTATAGGCAGAGAGAGCAGCTGGAGTTTTGTTCTTGAGCCAGTTGTCATAAGCAGAGGTTTTTTCTTTTACAGCATTGGCATACTTTTTTGAGACCCAAGGCTTGGATGGTGGCTGAGAATTTGGACTGGAATAGGGGACAAAACCTTCATTCCTGTGAGAATGATTACTGTTATTTAGTCTGAGCAGGTGTTTGGATCAGAAGAACTGAAGCAGTAGTGAGACCATGGGTGGGAGGAATAGAAGTCACAGAGGTCCTCCCAGTTGGCTCCCTTGTAGTGCCAAGGACACAAGACTATGAACTGTTGGGTGCAGGTTGTTCTTTAGCAGAAGAGACTTGTATGAGGTTGCGGCCAAAGTTTCCAAGAGGAGAACTGACAACCACAGTATACCTGGAAGAAGGGGAGCTTGTTAGGAAGAGGTCAAGTGTGTTGGGAAATTGGAGGCGATTGTCTGGTATTCTGGTGGGAAGATTGATGATCTGAGATAAGTGATTACTGATGGTGAACATCTCAGCATCCCTGTCTGCTTAGTTGGTAAAGCTGGAGAAGGGGAGCCAATATGAGTTGTGGACATTGAAGTCTCCAAGAAGGATTACCTTGGGTGTGGTAATCACTGTTGAGGTACTTAGACTGCAGAAATTTGAGCTTTAGAGGGAGAGAGAAAGTTGAAGTGATCAGAGTAGTTGGAGTTTGGAAAGCAATAGAGGGAGCATATGAAAAGGGTAGGTTGATTTGATAGAAAAATTTTGAGCCAAAGCAGATCAAATAGTGGGAATTCAAGAATTTGCATTCTCTGGCATGGTATAATAATAACTAATATTTAAGGAATTGACAGCGTATACTGGAAATATAGATTAAATAAACTTTAATATACACTTTCCGATATTTCGGCGAACGTTACGTTGCCATCTTCTTGGGAACTTACTAAAAGGACACGTGCACACAAGTACTAATACAACAAATGAGACTGAGGCTAGGACGCTAGCGTTTTCCTAAAGTCCTGATGGTGCCCCCTGGCGGGCTATATTGGTAGTTCTTGGCCTTTGGGCTGAAGTTCTTTTGATAAAAGTTTCCCAAATTTGGGGTAGTTTCATGCATCCAAATTTGTTGAGGTTTGGCATGTTCCTAAGGGCCGAGGCTGATTCCATGAATAGTCTTTCATACTTGAACTTGCTGCGGTGTATTACTGTGGCTTTCTTCCATCTTATTCTGTGGCGAGTATCCAGAGCGTGGTCTGCAAGCCCAGAGTGGCTGTACTGGTGGAATCGGATGTAATCCTTGTGTTCTGAGATTCTGATATTTGCTGTCCTGCCTGTTTGGCCAAAGTAGGACAGTTTACAGCTGCAAGGGACCTGGTATACACCAGGTAGGTCTAGGGGAAGTGGTTGGTCTTTGGTAGAGCGGATAAGGGATGCCAGTTTTCTATGTGGTCTGTAACAAGTGGTCAAGTCATGTTTTTTTAAGATTTTATTGATTTTTTCTGAGGTGCCTCTGATGTAGGGAATAGTGATGGATTTAGAGTAATCTTTTTTGTGAGGGGGAGGGGGTGGTGGGTTGTGGATGACTGGGTTAAGTATTTTTTGGATTTTTTGGAGGGGGTAGCCGTTGGCTGAGAAAGTGTCACGGATGTGATTTAGTTCAGAGGTTAGGGCTTGATCATTAGAACAGATTATTTTTGCCCTGTTGAATAATGTTTTAATAACTCCATATTGTTGTGAGGGGGGGTGGTGGGATTGTTGGTGGATGTATCTGCCAGTATGGGTGGGTTTTCTATAAACTGAGAAAACCAAGGTTCCATCAGGTTGGCGGGTGACTAGTGTGTCTAGGAAGGGGAGGTTATTGTTTTCCTCTTTTTCCAGGGTGAATTTGATTCTATACGCTGTCAATTCCTTAAATATTAGTTATTATGTCTAACCAGCGTATAAGCCTCTCAACAAGAAAAGAGGAAAACAATAACCTCCCCTTCCTAGACACACTAGTCACCCGCCAACCTGATGGAACCTTGGTTTTCTCAGTTTATAGAAAACCCACCCATACTGGCAGATACATCCACCAACAATCCCCCCCCCCCCCTCACAACAATATGGAGTTATTAAAACATTATTCAACAGGGCAAAAATAATCTGTTCTAATGATCAAGCCCTAACCTCTGAACTAAATCACATCCGTGACACTTTCTCAGCCAACGGCTACCCCCTCCAAAAAATCCAAAAAATACTTAACCCAGTCATCCACAACCCACCACCCCCTCCCCCTCACAAAAAAGATTACTCTAAATCCATCACTATTCCCTACATCAGAGGCACCTCAGAAAAAATCAATAAAATCTTAAAAAAACATGACTTGACCACTTGTTACAGACCACATAGAAAACTGGCATCCCTTATCCGCTCTACCAAAGACCAACCACTTCCCCTAGACCTACCTGGTGTATACCAGGTCCCTTGCAGCTGTAAACTGTCCTACTTTGGCCAAACAGGCAGGACAGCAAATATCAGAATCTCAGAACACAAGGATTACATCCGATTCCACCAGTACAGCCACTCTGGGCTTGCAGACCACGCTCTGGATACTCGCCACAGAATAAGATGGAAGAAAGCCACAGTAATACACCGCAGCAAGTTCAAGTATGAAAGACTATTCATGGAATCAGCCTCGGCCCTTAGGAACATGCCAAACCTCAACAAATTTGGATGCATGAAACTACCCCAAATTTGGGAAACTTTTATCAAAAGAACTTCAGCCCAAAGGCCAAGAACTACCAATATAGCCCGCCAGGGGGCACCATCAGGACTTTAGGAAAACGCTAGCATCCTAGCCTCAGTCTCATTTGTTGTATTAGTACTTGTGTGCACGTGTCCTTTTAGTAAGTTCCCAAGAAGATGGCAACGTAACGTTCGCCGAAATATCGGAAAGTGTATATTAAAGTTTATTTAATCTATATTTCCAGTATACGCTGTCAATTCCTTAAATATTAGTTATTATGTCTAACCAGCGTATAAGCCTCTCAACAAGAATAATGATTTCTGGCATGGTATGTTGGTTCTCACAAATGCACAAGTGCCACCCCCCCCCCCCTGTGGTGGAAAGAGCTGTGTGGTTTGGGCAGTGGAGGTGTACAATGGTCTGGATTGGTTGAATTTCTGTTGCCTTTTGGATTTTTGATGTTTTTGTAGGTTTTTTGAACTACATGGGAGAATTTCCAATATCTACAGTAAAAACATTTCTTTTGGTTTGTGGTTCATTGAGTTTGGTGAGGAAGAGATTTAAAAAAAAAAAAAAGTAGAGCATGCAGTGAGAGGTGACACTTGCAAACATACTGCCCACACAGAGGGGAGTCCATACATGTTCTCAGCTGTTCCCCCTGCAGCTACAGTATTTGGTCTTCCCCCAGTCACGAACTGGCAAAATATGTGATTGCAGGATTTTTCGCTAGCTGATCAGGCCTCCAGGTTCATTACTACCTGGTTTGGTCCCATGTACTAACCAGCGACTGGCTTGTGGAATTGTTTTACTGCTGTACCCTCAAATGGGAGAGGATCCAGGCCCCATATAGTGAGATTGGTATGTCTTTGAGGGTATCATTTTCACTGCATGTGGGGAAGAGGGGGGGGACAGAAACCGGAACTCTTGCTCTATGTACTGCTGTAACCTATGTGGCACATTATGATCTTTGATGTCTTTGCACCATAAAAAATCAAAATTAACTGACTCTGAACTCAAGCCACGGAAAAATTTGGAGAAATTCACGTGGTTGCCCTCAACATTTCAAAGGCATTAGATTTGGTTTGGCATGGCCTGATTATCAAACTGTCATCCTATGGTCTGTCTTCCACACTCTGCAACTGGATTGCCAACTCACTGGAGTATCCTAGGGGTTCTGCTTTTTCACCAACTCTCTTCCTCTTGTATATAAATGACCTGCTCTCACAGACTTCCAATCTTATCCATAGCTTTGATGATGATAGTACACTCCATTCCTCCTTTACATTTGGCAGACTTCATAGTGCTTGAGTATTAGAATCCTCAGTGATCTGAACTCGATCACCTAGCTATATCCCGATGGGATAAAGGCAACTTATAAACTTCAATGCCACCAAAACTACTCAGTCCTGTCTGATCTCTTGCAAGAAAGAATTTGCATTCCTTTCTCCCTTTACCTTTAATAATACTGAGATATCCAAACAAGAATCCATTTCTCTTCTTGGACTGACCTGCACCTCTGATCATTTGTGACACAACCACATTTCAACCGTAACTTCTGTAGCTGCCTTTTTTTTTGCACAAGCCACTCCTTCACACCTTCACAGCTGCTAACAAATCCCAAATCCAACAACCATGGAATATTGCTCCCATGTTGGTTTTAGGTTTTGCACTAAAATCCTTTCTAAGATTGCTTGATTCTATTCAGAAGAGGGCAATCCAGCTAATGGTCCCTTTCTCACATATCCACTTCAATCCTTCTCTAACAGATGTTCAGTTTCTTCCTTATGCCTGTTCTATAGATACTTTCATGGACAGTGATGTACTGAATTGGCCACTATTAATTCTTCACTTTCCTCCAAAATCATTAAAATAAGAGCCACTGTTAACCAACACCCTTTTACAGTTCATCTTGAAACTCATAAACCAATTTCACTGCCTCCAGTCACATCCCATCTACTGCTGTTCAAGCAAAATGTTAACAGATTCCTCCTTACTTCTATTCCTCTTGCCCACACAACATTAATGTGCTATAGGTCTTGTGGACTTTCATGTATTGATCAGAGAGAAAAAAAAATGGAGTGTGATAGAGACAGCAAATGAATACAAAAAAAAGTTTAAGAGAATTTTGAACCAGAGGACATTAGAAGAGAATGAAAGTTTAGCATCCTCTAACATAAGATGTCAATTCTTGTGAATGCCCACAGTGCTATCCTTGTGATGATAGGAATTGTGTAAGGTGTGTAGTTTGGGCATTTAAGGTGGATAGTTGTTTTGGAGGTTGCCAGCTGAGGTTCTGTTATGTATAACTTGGCTATAAAATATAAACACATGTTTACTATCCCATCTTTTAATAATACTTGCTCTTCATTTCTGTAATGTTTCTTGGCCATACTGTAAATAGAAACAAAATGCTTAAATTTTGAATTATAAATAAAAATTTTCATTCTTTGAAACTGTTATCAAGCTTTATTATTTTAATTTTTATTTTTTTTAGGAATGCACAGAGTCGCTCATCTTCACAAGACATTTCCAGAGTACAAAACAGCAGTGGCAGCTGCATAGTTCAGAATACTGAAACCTCTCTAGATGATAGCACAGATAGTTCTGTGGAATCCAGTGTATTAGTTTATCATCATGATGAGCATAATGGCTTGTCTTCTTCACTTCCATCACATCATACAAGCAACCACTGTGACTCACATATGACTGTTACTTATTCTGATAATCATAGTATTATATTAAAGAAAACAGCTACTATAAAAAAAAATTGTACTACCGAACCAAAAAAAGCAAAACGATCTGTGAAATCATTTGATTCTGAAAATAAATTTCCAAAAAAGAAAAGACAAAAACGGAAAAGAAAAAAAATCATGGATTCTAACAATGATGATTTCTCTCATTTTGGACATACCACTATACCTAATCCATGGGAAACTTGTATTCCCAGGCACATCTTAGTAAAAATATTTTCATTTCTTGTAAAAAGAGAGGGAGCAATTTCATTATCAAACAAGTAAGTTTTAAGGATTTTTTTTCTTTTTTCCATATTATTATCTTTCGGTTTCATTCACATGCAATTTATGTAGTTAAAAATGTAGTTAGTTTATTAACAAACTGCTTTTTTTTAAACCACCTTACTGGCCATTATGGATCAAATACGCATCCTCATACACTTCATATCCATCATATATTTCAATGTAATATCAATGGTATTACAATTTTAATATGCACTTCATATCCATGATAATTTTAACGTCTATAGACATCTTGGCCGGTAGCATGGTTAATATATAAACTTTATTTAATTTTTTTAACTGAGTCAAATACTAAAAAAAAGTTATTTAAATTAAGGGATATTACATCCCATATTGTTTCACAGCCGAATAAGAAACTCAGAGTTGCATACCGAATATGTAGAAACCATATAAAGTTCGGCAAGTCCAAGCGTAAGCCAATACCTGGATAATGCAACACATAGTCCATCTGGTAGTGCAACACAGGGCAACTCATAGTAAGGGTGGAGTAAGCTCCGTTCACTGTTCTTGGTATTTTCCCATAATGTGAAACCTAGTTCCTAGGAGCTGTTCTACATTATGAGAAGGTCACTACCCAGACTGGTTTCAACCTTTATCGAGGTCTCATCAGTGAGTAGCTAGACCTAGATAATACCAAGTTTGTAGCAAACAGAACTTACGCTAAGAAAGTTATTTCTTAAAAGCCGAATTTTATAAATTTCGGAAAAGCCAAATAAGAAACTCTTTGAGTTTCTTATTCGGCTGTGAAACAATATGGGATGTAATATCCCTTAATTTAAATAATTTTACGTCGTTGAATCGAAGCCTTTGGCTCTTCGTATATTTAGTAACTAAAAAAAAGTTTTCTGTTGACTTTCTGTTATAACATAGTTCTGTTACATGAAAGATTAGTCTTGATTAGTATTGTCTGAAGCACATATTTAAGATATATTCCTTAGAATAACATTAGATGGATTATATTTGATTAGTCTGTAGACTTTGTAAATCATAAATATAATTGTTCAACTTGAAATTTATTTGTAGATAACATGAAATGGCCTTCATCTTTAATGTAAATTACACCTTTTTCTATATGTTATGTTATTTCCTTCATTTTATGCAAAACATCTTTTTTTTTTTAATCAAACTTTTACAGTGTAAAAGTAACTTTATAAATAAAACTTTATAAATAAAATTTTTGATTGTTAATTATTAACATAAAATAACAATTTAAGTGGGCAGGGGTGGGGGGTAGAGAAAGCAAACCAACATCTCATTCTTGTTATAAGGAGATTATCACAATAGTTACTAGACAGTTAAAATGAAAATTAGTAATATTATGGAAAACCAAAACTGTTAAGATCATGTCTCACAATTATCATCAAAGAAGACTTCTTGTCAGTGGTGCCATTTTTACCTGGATTATGATGGTGATCTCAATTTGAAACCTATCTAAAATGCAAGTAGTCTTTATAAGAGCTTTTTTGAACTGAAGATGATTGAGCCTGTTTCAGACAGGCTCAATCATCTTCGATTGAGAGTATGGAGTCACTATATTAAGTCTTCATTTAAGACTTAATATAGTGACTCCATACTCTTAGTTATTTTGGCTGTAATCGATACATTCCAGTCCAACTATTTATGATAATTTTCTTCCTTTTTTTTTAGGAGTGTCATTCCAAAATCTTCAGATGTTAGCATGGTTCAGTCCTATTTTCTTTTTATGCATAACCTAACCATTAGAACTTCAGTTTCCTTTTCTCTCCATTTATTGAAGCATATTGAGTAATATTATATTACTCAATATATTAGAGACATGCTAATGCATAACATTATATATGTATGTCTGCGAGGAGATGTGATTTGCATTATGGGATACTAAGGCAAGTGATGAGAAGTTATACCACCTTTGCCACAAGTTGCCCTGGTGTTGTACCACCTTACCCCAGTCCTGAAGATACTTTCAGGTGCAAACTTTGTTTGCTCACACTTGGATAATGGATTAAACTAAATTTAGTATACCTTTACCACAAGTTGCCCCAGTCCTGAAAATACTTCAGGTGCAAACTTTGTTTGCTTACACTTGGATAAAGGATTAAACCAAATATATAATTGGTAGCATAGTCAAGTGAAAAAACTTCCATGAACTTATCTCTAATCCAGAGAATTTTGATATTCAAATAGTTTTTTCCTGAGCCTCTGTAACTCAGTCAGTACTGATGGTGTCCTTTGGTTGTAAACCTGGGTTCAAACCCACATCCCAGATGCAAAAAGGCTTTATGGGGGTAGAGGGTTTCTCTATCCTGAAACATAGATTTTCATCCATCTAAAAACAATCTGGCTAGAAAAAATATGCAGTTTACAGACATGATTAACAGGCCTCGTTGCTTTGGTTGCTTCTTCTGTAAATTCAAATAACACCACCAGCCTGGCTTTACTGAATATTTTGGTTTCAGTAATGAGATAACCCATAGAAGAACTTTCTCTTTTGTAGTGTATCATAATCCCATTTGTAATAATCTAGGAAACAGTCTGTTACAAATCATAGTCATTACAGGAATGTTGTGGTGAGTGTATGGCCTACTTCCTTTTTATGGGTAGAACTTACTTTGTCACACAAAATACCCTGAGTGAAGTATGTGGACAAAGAGGACCATGATATTGGGTGTAAATTTGTTCTGTAAGAGAAGAATTGTCATTGATTAAGATATTATATCAAAGCTGACTAATAAATCTTCGTTGTTGAGTGTGATGTTTTTAATTTTGTTTATGAAGTGTTGCATATTTTTTATGTAGAAGAGGAGAATGACCTACCAACACCTTGAGTGCTGTATTAGTTTCTTGGCTAAGTGCTTAGAGCTGTCTATTCCTTCAACTATTGATCACAGTGTTGTATTTGTTTTGTGTATTTTTGGCAGGGCTGTAAATTCTGGGAGTACAGGCATAATGCAGTAACAGCCTTTAACTGTTTTTTCTGGCCAAGTGGTCAGCAACTTAATTCTTTTGTTTCCTTTTTGATGTGGTTTATAGTTGATAACATCAGCAGTGGTGATTGTTTTGTTTATATCTTTCAAGCACTTTCACCACTTGAATATTTTATGCTAATCTTTGAAAAAAAAAAAAAAAAATGTGTAATTTAATATAAATTTTAAAACATCACTCAAAATATACATAATGGCATAAACAAGTGCAGAGAAGCAAATATAGGCAATTCACAACTTACATAAATTTCACCTATGTAAATTTGGACTTATGCAAATAATCCAGAAAAGGTTATAAATGGCTAGAAAAAATGGTAAATTATAAAAATTTTACTTGAACCTGCAAAGAATATATATGCTATTTGAATGGCATTTAACAGCAGTATAAGGAAAATAGAACACTTGGGGCATATATATTCTTTCCTGTCTCGCTTTCAACATAGAGGTACTATATTTTTAATGCTGCTTTTTTAGCATTTGTGTGCTACATATTTTTAGTTTTGCGTTGATCCTAATAATCATGAGTCTTAGAAGGCCAAAGAGAAAGATGACACTTTAACCTGTTATCGAAAGGTTTATGAAGAGAAGAAAGAAGCCAGTTTTCAGTTCTCTTGATACATTTATAAGAAAGATCAAATGTCCAGATTAAGCATTTTTTATAAATTTTTCATTTGTACTAATTGTAATTGTACTCTATTTTTATACTAATTACTTTATTATATTACTTTGCTTTAATACATCCTGGTCTTTAATTAGATCCAGTTTGTGTGTGAATTCTACAAATGAAACTAACAGAAATAACCTTTGAAACCATTAATGCACTACCAAATACACATACTGTGTATTTGGTAACACATGTAAGTGATGATTAATGGGTGAGAGATTTAAATCCAACTTAGTGACATTATACAAGAAAGGAAATAAGCTAGAATGTAAAAATTATAGAATGATTGCTTTGACAAGTCACATTGGTAATTTGATGATGATTATATCGACAAAGATTGAGAACACAATTGGAAGCATGCCTTGCAGATGAGCAAGCATGATTTAGGAAAGATAGCACAATTCAACAGATTTTGACAATGTGGTTAATAGCAGAGAAAGCCAGGAGAAAAAACAAAAACATGTATACCTGCTTTGATTTTCAGAAGGCATTTGACAGTATCAACCAGAAAGTGACATTAGCAGTGCTTGAATCCTATGGAATTTCATAGAAAACTAATTATTATTATTATGTGACACCTCCAGGGAATCTAAAGACTCATCGAGAGTGAGTGTGCCAACAGCATCAAACAGTTGATCCCTTCCAACTATTAACTGCATTGAAACTTGCTTAACTTTTTGCATGAGCCATTAGTAGCAGAGGCTCTATCAATCGACCCACCTTTGCTGGCCTGGACTAGGGATTTTTTTTTTTTTTTTCTATTTTTATCAGCTTTATGCATTTTTTTAAAAATTTATTTATTTACATAGTCTGGAAACCTTGTTCTAGAATATAGCTATTCTTACTAAATAGCTTAAGGAAATTACAACGTACAATAGAATATACATTAAAATAAATTTTAATACACTTCCAATATTTCGGCAACGTCACGTTGCCATTTTCACAGGAACTTAAAAAAAGACACGTGCATGCAAGCACAACACACAGTAAATGAGGACAAAGCAGGAAGCTATTCTTTCTCCTAAAAGTCCCTAGCAGGCAATGTTGATATTCTTGGCCGCTTGGGCTGAAGGTCTTCTGATGTAGGTTTCCCAAATTTGGGGCAGTCTCATGCAACCAAATTTGTTGAGGTTTGGATTGTTTCTTAGGACTGAGGCTGATTCCATGAATAGCCTTTCGTATTTGAATTTACTACAGTGTATTATCGTGGCTTTCTTCCACCATATTCTATGGCAGAAAGCCACGATAATACACTGTAGTAAATTCAAATATGAAAGGCTATTCATGGAATTAACCTCAACAAATTTGGTTGCGTGAGACTGCCCCAAATTTGGGAAACCTACATCAGAAGACTTTTAGCAGAAAGAATAGCTTCCTGCTTTGTCCTCATTTACTGTGCGTTGTGCTTGCATGCATGTGTCTTTTTTTAAGTTCCTGTGAAAATGGCAACGTGATGTTGCCGAAATATTGGAAGTGTATTAAAATTTATTTTAATGTATATTCTATTGTACGTTGTAATTTCCTTAAGCTATTAGTAAGAATGTATAACCAACCTCTAAGCCTTTCCACGAGAAGAAGAAGAATATAGCTATGTTAAGAGATGTTTACAAGAATGCATTTGCAGCGGTTAGAATAAGTGATGATTTGGGGAAATGGTTTAGAACAAGCAGAAGTACTAAACAGGGGGACCGACCCAGTATCACCAAGCATTTCATTGAGGTGCAAAAGGAATATCAGTACATGGGATGAGAATTAATAATCTGAGATTTGCGATGATATTGTTATTATAGAAGAAGACGAAAGAGAACTACAAAAAAAAACATTGAAACTGTTAAATGAAGATGGAAAGAAATTTTGGACTTGTTATGAACTTGGAAAAAACAAAGACAGTGGTATTTGGAGAGAAGAACATGAAAAAAACGATACAAGTGGATGAAATTGATATAGAAAATGTAGAACAATTCACATATTTGGGAAGTGAAATGGCATATGATTTGGACTAAAAAAAATAAAGATCAGGATTGCAAAGGGAAGAACAAATCTGAAGGCCATGGATAACATCTGGAAAAGTAAAGTGATCAGCCTGCAAATCAAATCAGATCCATACAGTACACTGCATCTTTAGCAGTGTACTGTATGGATCTGAAACGTGGGTAATAAATAAGAAATCAAAAAGAATTTTGACAGTTGAAAGAACTTGTTACAGGAAATAGGAGAAAATCTTGTCACAGAAAATCACAAATGAAGAGCTTTGTCATAAGATACAACCAAAGGAGAATCTAATGCAGAAGATTATAAAACGGAAGCTGTAATTATTTGGACACATCTGCAGGATGAATGAGGACCAGAAGATAAAGACATTCATGTTTGTATTATGGATGGTGTAAACAGAAGAGGTAGACCATACAGAGAGTGGATAGACAACATAAAGGAATGGATGTACAGAAATATGGAAGTATGGAATAGATATACAGAAACTGCGACACTGTGCACTGGACAAAGAAAGGTAGAAGAAGATAGTGAAGGAGGCATCAGACACCAACAGGCAGTGAGTCCATGGTTTGTGATGATGAGTTAAATACAACTTACATGAAATTCAGGTTATGTAGTGTTGAACATAAGTCTTATTGTAAGTCTGGAACTGCCTATTTGAAACAGATGTCTTAGAAGTGAAGCAGCTGCACAGATTGAATTTAGTATAACTGCAGCTGTAGTTATGGTGTGAGAAAGAACTTTAAAAAGTTTAATCTGGAGGGGGGGGGGGGGGGGGTCACTATAGTTTTTGAAAGAATTTGCATTCAGTATTTTAACACAAGCATGTCCATGTTTAAATTTCCATAGCTGTTCCAGAAACTTCATTATGAATAATTTAGCATAAGTAATAGTGTGAATTTAAAGTGCTTAAATAAAGAAGTAATCTATGTTTATTATACATTAATCTGTAAATTTCAGCTTCCATATTAGGGCTATCTTTTGAAGTACTTTTTTTTTTTTAATACAGCATACATGAGAGAAGAACCTGATGATGAGGGATGGGAAAGAGGAAACTGTTCATGTTTTTCTTGAAAAGTTGGAGGTTGTTGTTGTTGGGAAACACGTCATGAGGAAGACTGTTCCAGAAGATAGAGTTCGATGGAATAAATGAAGAGGAGAAGTGGGTTTAGTATGTTTTGCAGTTAGACTGAAAAGGGAGATTGAGCAGCTGTTGTTTTTGTTTTAACTGGTCCACCAGAAAGCAAAGAAATGGTGTCAGTGAAGGTGGAATCATATATCAGCCAAGATGCTCTTCTCTGGGCAGAACTGAGAATTTTAGAGATGTTTTGAATACACATCCCAAACATTATGAACAGTATTCTAAGAATATGTAAATTTGGGATTTGTACCGAGTTAGCAGCTGGAGTTATGAAAATTAACATCTTGAGCAGAAAAGAATGTCTAGTTTTTAATTAGAGGCTGAAAAACTATTGATGTGATACCCTTATGCCAAGAGAGGCAGGAAATAAATCAGTTCAAGGAGTGAGATCTGATCCTGTTATGTGTATTATTGAAGATCAGGGAAGATAAATTGAGAATCTCTTTGCAAGGGAAAAAAATAATAAAAAAGCAAGGCTGTGTTTTGGTAGTAGTGGTTAAAGCTGGTTGCAAATGATCTTTAAACTTGGGATATCTGATAACTACATAGTTTATTCAGTGAGTAGGATGAATGAAGTATACTGTCATCACCGAAGCTGTTGATGGAATTGGCAGTGATTGAGCGTAGGTTATTATGCATAGAAGAAGATGGATAGATGATAGAGCTCTGAAGCATGCCTGCATTGGTAAACTCAGAAAGAGAGCCATCCATCATGACATGCAGTAAATATCCAGAAGTATCTTACTACTGGTGCTTTATACTATTAGCAAATACAAAAAGTCACTCATAACAAGCTATTTAAAATTCCCAAAGATTCCACGTAATGCACTGCTATTCTAATGGAAATTCACTATAGCAGATTATCCCCTATAAAAGTATTCCTGTGGTTCCTATTGAGCGGTGATCATGTCACTAAAGCTATTAGGTTAACAACCAAAAAGAGTCCTTCCATTTTTATGTGGTTCCCACCCATGAAAAGTTATTAGTAAACGTATAGTACATTTGAACCATGGGCGGGCTAAGGATTTTTTCCCCATTTTAATCAAGTTTATATATATATATATATAAAAACTTGGATTAGGGAGAACAGTGCGCTGATCGATAAAACCAGCGACGGAAGATCAATAAAACCGGTGGCTCCACCTTGGTGCTGTTGCGAACGACTCAGTATTTTCGGTGCAGTGCTCATTAAAGTTGAGACAAGGCCTAGTGATTAGAGTGTGTGAAAATACGTAATTGTGTGTATTAGCCTAATGGATTTTGAACGAGGATTCGTTGAGCCAGCAAATGACTCTAATTATAAAATGGTGAGCACTGTTAATGTAATCTATTTCGTACTAATTACAATGCCGACTACCTCAAAGGGGATGGCCCGGTTCGAATAAGTGTGCACACGTGGATCGACATGTAGCGCGCACATTGGCTGCCAGCTAGACGTGGGAAAGATATTAGACCTCAGTGCCACCCTGTGGTCAAGTGCAACATGAACCGAGCACTCGGCCAATTTATCAGCCCCCTATTTGAATGCACAGTGGTCGTTTGTGTGACTCATGCATTTTCATTGATTAGCTAATTTATATAATAAAGGGATGAACTCCCCCCCCTTTTAAGGGATGGTCATAATGGAGGGATTGTTTGAAACTCATTACACAAGTGGGCATGTGCCATCTCGGTAGAATCACATTTCTCCGATATGAAAGAAAAAATGTCTGCAAATAAACTCTTGGAAGCGACACTATATCCCGTTTATTGTCTTTCCAAGGGTCGCCTGTCAAGTAAGCAAGAGAAGACACGGCACTTCTGTGGAGTTCCAGAGTCACTGGGGAGACCACTCTACACTTCATATCCATCCCACAATCGTATTTTAGTCTGCTAATTGCAAGTTAATTGGCCTGCATGGTTAGCTTATCCGCTCTCCAACCAACAAGCTGCCGGCTCGAATCCCGGCGTTGACATGGATGTTTGTGATTCTCTTTAGGTGAAGATGAATTTCATCTCCCGGTGTGACCCCACTGCTTATCTTATTGGAAGCCTGAAATGGTTTGAAAAAGTTCCACATTTGGTGGGACCAACATAAACGTGTTCTTCGGCCAGGTTTGTTTAAAGGAAAAAATGCTTACGATTCTACATTTTTTTAAAGAAAGGTAGACACTTCTCACGATAAATAAGTTTTTCCTTTATTTTTGACTGATATTGGGCTAAAATATCAAATATTAAATCTTAATTTACAACCAGACCTGTCCCAAACACAAATATATATATATATATATATATATATATATATATATATATATAAAATTTTTTATTTATTTTTACATAGTCCAGAAATCCTGCCTCTAGATATCAAACATGGAACTTTTTCAAGTCGCTTCGGGCCTCCAATAAATGAGGCAGTGGGCAATGAAATTCATCTCCCACCTAAAGATAATCACAAACATCCATGCCTATAGCAGGATTCGGACCCACGACCAATTGGAGAGCAGGTAAACTAACCAATTAGCCAACTTTAGTTGGCACATCAGGTGTACATGCAATTTTTCATATTTTGAACAGACTCGATGCACTATTTAAAAATTGCAAAAGAAGACCATACAACAGCATATCAGATATATTAGTAAGTCGAGCTTTTCGGATCATACCCTCAACACAACTGTAGCATCATCTGGAATATGCACTCCATATATACACATCCATAAACCAACTTGCACCATTAACTCTCTGGTTGTTGCCTATTCATCTTAGGTGTAATTACACAATTTTGAAATGAAAGTTTCATCATTATTATTTGCCCTCCACCAGGCAGTCTAAGGACTTATCAAAAGAGTCTCTATTATGCCACTCAGATCTCTAGTTTTACGCATTCACTGAAAATACCCTCACAATGTCTAGCAGTATCCCATTTTTCATACTACATGCCATGAGAAGAACCTGGATTTCATATACTTCCTGATCATACCCTTACTCAACTTCAAAGTGTAACCCAGAGTTCCTTCTACAGTGAGCTGCAAAATGTCACTTCACTTGTATTTACTCTGTCAGATCTCATTACTTACATGTATGTGTTTGTCATACCTCTTCCCATTCATCTGTTTCTTGAATTGTGGAGACCACATTATGCTCCACTGAATCTTTTTTTTAGTCTCTCCATTTTCACACACAGGTGATCATATGTGACAGTAGTCCAGAGGTAGCATTATCAGAGCTTGTTGTAAAAGGGAAGAATAATGTTCTTTTCTCTAGAAGTCAGTGTTCTCTTCATCATTACTGTTATTTGATGTGATGACTTAACTACCTAAGCTATTTTCCCATAGGCCAAAATCTTTTTTGAACCATCTGATACTAGTTTCCTTATACCTTGTTCTTTCTTTATATCTTATAAGTTGTAGGCTGCAATTTTGCTTGCTTTTGCTTTCACTATCCTAGTGAAGAAGTATCTTATGTATGTAGAGTGAATATTTATTCTGGAAGATGAAACTAATATAGAGACCACAATGTCAAGTTGTAGACAACAGAAATTAGGCATCTTTAGTACTAAGTACTTGTTTACAACATTTGGAGAGGCAGATATTTTACAAATATCAGCTCTCCAAATGTTCTAAAAAGCTTTTAAATTTACAGTATATATAGTTTATATAATTGAAAATTCTTCATCATTTTTATTGAAAAAAAAAGTAATGATTCTTTCAATATCTTAATTTCTCCAAAGTTAAATGATTAATTAAACTTATCTTCAGACCTCCATGGAGTCAGACTTTTTGGAAGGTCCTTCTATCACATACATACAGGGCTCATCATACCATGCCTTAAATGCATTCACATTCTTTGCAGTCGCCACACTCTCAGGCAATGCACTCCAATCATTCACCACTCTCCATGGAAAAAAAAAAAACTGCTTCTTTGCTTCCATCCTCTTTATTCAGCTTCTAGGTATGGCCTCTTGTTCTTTCCCCATCTCTCACCATTCTGTGAAAAACCTTTTCAGCATTAATCTGATAAAAAAATCCCTTGTCATTGTCTCTATCGTTTTCCTCCACCTTTCTCTTCCTGTCGACCAGGTTTTACAAATTGCATTTTCTCAATCTTTTTTTCATTCTCAATATTCTAGAAACCACTATAGTCAATCACCCCCAATATCTCTTCATCCATTTGAAAATCAGGTAACTATATCTGTGCACAGTAGTCCTTATGTGGCCTAATCAAGTCCTTATATAACAGAACCATAATCTCCCTACTTCTACAAGTCAGTGTCCTTCACATTCTTATCAGTATTTGTTGTGCTATCTGACAATTTTACAATATGTCCTTGAAATTTTAGGACCCTATCCACCACCACCTCTCAGGCAATGCACTTGTATCTCTCATTCCTCCACCTTCTCCAATATATTTCCACCAAATGAATACTCTATATCCTATCTTTGTTTTCTGAATTTTAAAACCTTACACTTTGCAACATTGAACTGGTAACCCCACTCCCATGCCCATTCATTCAGTCTATTCAAGTCCTCTTGTAAAGCCACAACATCTACTTGACTCTTCATATTTCTTCCCAATTTTGGGTCATCTGCAAATAACTGAATATCACATTCATATCTTCTCCAATATCATTAACATACAAGTTAAACAGTAGTGGCCGTAAAACAGATCCTTGAGGCACACTGCTAGTGACTTCCCTCTTCTGGGAATATTGCTCCTTGTACACAACTACTTGATGCCTGTCAGATGGCCAATCCAACACACTAATCTGTAATCAACACACTATCCAACACCATCCATTCTAGTTTAGCTATTAACTTATCATGTAACAATCTATCAAAAGCTTTTGCAAAATCTAAGTATATCACTGTGTATGCATCATCCCGTTGAATTCACCTGTCATTTTATTGTAATAAATAATTATATTAATTGAAGCTTGAGTCTTGTCACCTCCCTTATGAACTGGTGCAATCATGCCTTTCTTCCACTCCTTTGGAACTTGGCCCATTGTAAGACTCATATTAAACAAGTATGTGAAAGCAGATGCTAGCTTCCTGTCATATTCCCGCAAAGCATACAGTGATATATCAATCCCACAGCCTTATTAACATCAGGTTTACTCAATTCCCCATGTACCTCCTGCTCACTCACAGTCAGTCTCTTCTCTTTACTTTCCACTGCACTCAAACTCTGATATGAGGTCATATTCACAAGAATGAAATGCTGTTATGAACTCTTCATTTAATATCTCAACTATATTCCCTGCTGTTGTTATCCTTTTACCATTTTCACTAGCCACTATTATCCCTCCATAATCATTCCTTCTTCTTCTGGCTACATATCATAAGAATACCATAGATTATTTTTTATTATTATTTTTTTTTTATTGGCTTCGTGCACTAACTGATGTTGCTTGTTGCAAATTTTTCACTTTGTTATACTATAAATTAAAGATGCCAAAAGATTATATTCTTGGTTTAATCCCTTATTAAAATGTAAGCAAACAGTATTTGCACGTGAGGTATCTTCATGACTGGGCTACTTGTACTTTAATAATGTGTGATACCTTTTGACTACTTGTATGTGGGAAATATGACTTCTGCATTACTTCAACCCTGGTTTCTCTTCTGGGTCTGGCTCCCACTGATGTGGTTTTCACTGAAGTAGATGCTTTTCCCTGAGATAAGGCCTGCCACTGGGCAGAGCTACCACTGAGGGCTCTGTGGTGGATGAAATGCTGAGTAGAACCACCGCTGAATAATGAGTTAAATGATCCTTTGAGTCACTGAGGGATCGCACAAGTTTTTGTTAAATCTGTGCTTAAACATACCTCAATATTGAAACCAGTCTGAGTAGTGGCCCTTCCTATTATACATCTGAAAGGGTGTATGTGTGTGTGTGTGTGTGCGCGCGTGCTTTGCATTATGGGATACTAAGGCAATTGATGTGAAGATACTTCACGTGCAAACATAGAGATTTACTTACAATTGGATAAAGGATAAGCCACGAATATAATTTCATGACATTTGTAATTTATTAACTGCTGCTTACTATAAGCAGTGGTTAGCTAATGAAACCCATACTTATGAGGTAATAAATTTTAATTTAATTATAAAACATCCTTCCTGTCAGGTGAGTTAAGTTCCTCGTGGATGTTAATTTTCTCCTGTCATGAACAAGATCTTTCATCATCTGGTTTACAAAGTTTGTAATATGTATAACCACGGTAACTGATTTCTTTCATCAGCACCTGATACACTAGTTTCTCTGGAAGCATTCTGACCATGTTATTGAATAGTTCCAACTGTTATCATGTTATAGTATCGATGATTGTATGTAGTCTCTCATATCTTATTTGTTCATTTGTTTTGAATTCTGTCTGGTGGATTTATTAATTTTCTGGAGACATTTAATTTCAAAAGCTAGAGTTTTCTCCTAAATCTTTTCTAATCTCAGCTCCATGGGACTAGTGATTGAATCATAGTATTTTAGTTTCACCCAGTCGGATAACTTATTACTTTCCACATTTTTCATATTTAGTCACCATTTGAGATTCCTATTGAGATTGCTTAATGGTTTCAATATTTTAATGTGTATGTGATCAGTAAACTTAAATAGTTAAATCTATTTTAAGCAATCAGTTAATTACTTAAACAATTTTAAACAATCAAGTATTACTTGATTGTTTAAAATTGTTATTTCCTCTGTCTTTCTTCCTGTCTTCATTGTTTTTGTTTTGTTGATATTGACTGCCATCTAATAATTAATATATGCAATCTGCATATAAGTGATGTGAATGCTGTTTATCATTATTCCTTTGTTTTTATTTATTTTCTCTCTCTCTCTCTCTGTTGCATCACTAATAAGATCTTTATATGAAGAGGTTAAAAAGCAGGAGCAAGAGTGCCTTGCTCCTCTTTTAAATAACTAGGGATCAGCACAACTATTAGAATTTGGATAGACAAAGACAGTAAATGAAAGCAGCAGAATGGGGCAGTGAAGTTTAGATCCAGTGAATAGCTCTGTATTAATAATATTTTAAGTATTTTATAATCTTTATGAAGTAGTAAAGATCATTGTCTTTTTTTCCCAGGTTATTTCTGAAAATCTGTGTATGGTGAAGAATGGAAATTCTGATAAAAATTCTATATATGTGATAGGTTTATTGGTCAGTAATTCTTGTTCTCATGTCTGCTCTCTAAATCAGTAAGCTATAGAAGCACTGAAATTGTTTTTTTTAAGCAAGATAAATGATATATAAATAAATACATAGTGTCTGTCTATTTATATCAACCTCACACATGAGGTTAAAAAATTTATAGCATATAAAAGCCATATGTGGGCAAGAAGATAATGAAAAGAAGGAACCTATTTTTTGAACAGCTGGAGGTTGTTGTTTGTGGAGAAATAAGAAAGGCATCCAAAGAATAGAAGTAGATGAAATGGAAAACATTGGTGAGGAGTTGATTTGGTAGGTTTAAAGCTTGACAGTGAATGAAGTGACTAGTAACTGAGTATTTTTACAGGCTTAAAAGTGGGAAAATGCTTGATAACAGCTCATCAAAACTTCACCAATGAAAAGGCAGAAATGGAACACCTGTGAGAAAATGATTTGAGTGATTGGTTAAAGAGGAGTCATCTATTAAACCAGATTTCTTCATATGAATAGCATCAAGGATTTTGATGAAGATTTTTAGTGCAGTGTCCCAAATGTAGGAATGGTATTGTAAGTTTAGTTTGATTTGTTTATAAGTGATTGCTGTTAAATGAAAAATATTCTCTTGAGTGGGAAAGGACATTGTACAGGGTGTTCGGGATAAATTTGACAGTTTCGTAAGGAAAAAGAAAATCTTCTTTGTATCTATTAAATTTAATGAATTGACAAAAAAACATTACAGGCAGAGTTAATTACAATACTATCAACAAGATTTACTCAAAATAACCACCATTAGCATCGATCACAGCTTCAATTCTGCTTCGGAACCTCGAACAAGCTGATGCTACAGTCTCCCTGGGAAGGGCCGCAAAAACTGTTTTAATTTTATCCATTAACTGGGCTTTTGTATTACTGGAAGTGCGATTGGTGTCTTTTTCAACTGCGCCCCATACAAAATAATCCATGGGGTTAAGGTCTGGGGAGTTTGGAGGCCAAACATTTGGACTGGTGAAGTCGTAGAAATTTTCAGACAACCATTTTTGACTTTTCCCAGAGGTGTGGCAAGGGGCCGAATCCTGCTGCCATACATACGGCCTACCATTGGCTACCCTTGTTATCCAGGGCTTGACTACAGTTAGCAACTCCACGAACAAAGCCCGAATTCCAATGCCAGGGTTCTTCAACACCTGTTCCTGCAGATTTGCGAGGAATTCTGCTGTACGAACACAATCAGATCGTCTGCTAGGGATCTTTCTTCTTGCTACATCCTCGTAGTCACCATTGCAAGTCTCTAGTTCATGCCTGATTGTTTTTACTGTATTCAGGGAGCATTGGGCAGCAGTCGTAATATCCTTATTTTGATGGCGGGCACGAATCATCATGATACAAGTTATTCTCTTCCATGATTCAGGTGGGTTCCAGCTATCCATCCTTTCTGACATCTTGTATATGAATGAAGAAGGGTCCAAACTTTTAAATGAAGAGAAGTGTGTGTTAATACATGTAACTTACGGAAAAATATAATTAATTATAAATATGTCAAATTTATCCCGAACACCCTGTATATGGGCTGAAGAGGCTGTTGTGTGCTTGTGCCAGTGAAAGCCAGAGGTGCAAATCATTTCAAGAATAGGAACTCTTATCTTGTTTTTAGATTTTATCAAAGATAACAGGAGTTGAATAGAGCTCTTTCATCTGAGAAATAAGACAAGACTGCATTTTGGTGACATTATTGTTGACAGGTTGTTCACGCATTTACAACTGGAGAATGGCAAAAATATTTTAATTCATTTGTTATGAAAGATTTTAAATATAGGAATGTTTGAGAGTCACAAGTTTTATCAGGACAATTAGTGTACTATCATCAGCAGAATCTGATTAGGATTTGAAGTTGGTCATTTATGTTCATTCATTGGGAGTTGTTCTGTTTATGGCCATCCTTTCCATCGAGCCCCTTAAAAATAAACAGCAGCTACTTAACATCCTTTTACAATCGAACTGAAAACTTGCCAAGAATGCATCATCATCTCATCTCTCTTCTTTTATTCCATCTGTCCCTATTTTCTTGAATAGCTTTTTTCATGAAGTCTTTGCTACACCTTACAGCTTTTAAAGAAAAATATTAGTAGGTTCCTTCTTTTTCCACTCTTATACCCTACATGAAGCACTAAGGCTAAGATTTTTTAATAAGTAAATATTTCGTTCTAAGTATCATAGGACATCTTCAATACAGTTAATTCAAACAATACTAGGAATTACATACAGTTAGGGCTTGCTTACAATGGAATCCCTCTATGCGTGCAGTAGCGTGTTATAGAAATAAATTAAAATATATCTGAAGAAAAAAATGAAAATGAGATAACATAAATTTCCCAGACTTTAGGAATAGTACGAACGTCATTACGGTTCAAATTAGGTCTGTGACGTAGGGCTTCAGCACTTTCTTTATATAAATGTTCATATTTATAAAGATCTATGTAGAAGTTTTTTTTTCCCAATGGATCTTATGGTTTGGGTTTTCGATTCTGTGTTATGCGAGGCCAGATTTCTGCAGTTTGATGAGATGGTTATGGTCTTGATGTTCAGAAATGTGTTTGTTGATGGATCTGCCTGTCTGTCCATAGTAGGAGCATGGGACCTCATACACCCCAGGTAGCATAAGAGCTGAAAGATTGTCTTTAGGAGAAGGTAACCAGTTGCAGATTTGGTTGAATGGTTTGTAGGTAGCAGCCAGTTTATATTTCTTCAAAATTTTTGAAAGCCTTTGACATATGGTATGGGAATCCTACGGGTTTGTTCTTGTCTACGTTGATGTATGGGGAAGTGACTGATGATTTTTTGCGTTGTTTTTGGATTATATCCATTTTGTGTGGTGGTATATTTGATTATTTCCAATTCTTGGTTTAAAGAACCTTTGGAGGAGCAGAATCTGTGTGCTCTGTTACTAATGATTTAATGATGCCAAATTTCTGAGATGGATGGTGAGCAGAAGAATTGTGAATGTAACGTCCTGAAAAAAGTCTGCTTTCGATAGACCTAGGTGGAGATGGAACCATCTTCTTTCCTTTGGATTTGTACATCCAGGAAGGAGATATCCTGTGGAGATTCTTTTTCAAGCGTGAATTTGATGTGCGGATGAAGAAGGTTGATTTTTATCTAGGAACAAGTGTAGTTCTTGTTCAGAATGACCCCAGACACCAAAGACGTCATCAACATATCGTAGCCAGATTTTTGGTTTAGGATTAAACATGAAAATTTTTTCTTCTAGGTGTTCTAGAAAGAGGTTGGCTAGGTTTGGTGATAAGGGAGACCTCCATTGCTGTTCCTTCCTTCCTCTTGCTTGTAAATTTTCTCTTTCCAGGTGAAGTATCCAGATGTAATAACAAATTTAAATAATTCGACAATGTCGGATGGGAATTTCTGAGTGAGCAAGTCTATCATTTCCTTATGGGGCATGTTAGTGAAGGAGACCATGTCAAAACTAATTAGCATGTCAGTTTCCAACAGTTGAATGTCTTTTATTTTTGCATGAAACTTTGTGGAATTTTTAATTGATGATGCTGAGTGGCCTATGAGAGGACGAGAAGGTTAACATCCATAAGTCCAGAGATGACATCTCTTAAAGTGTGTATGTACATTTTTTGATGGACTCTGTGTGTGTGTGTGTGTGTGTGTGTGTGTGTGTGTGTGTGTGTGGTGAATAATAGTGAGGAGATAGTGTGTTCTCCTTGTTTTACACCTGATTTTATATCCAACCATCTTCCTCCCTGCTGCAATTTGAACTGTTAAATTATAGCTTAAATATAGATTGTATATTGCTTGGTACAGTGTTCTATTTACACTATAACTGTAAGGCTTTAAGCAGCTTTTTTTTTTTTCATTATTCTGGAGCACTAACTTCATCTCAGCAATTTCAAATGGAAAGGCTGTTTTAAAAACCAACTTAATTTAAATAAATATAGATGTTTCAAACTCTAAAAAATATGGGAATCAGTAATTCTGAGGCATCCAGACTTTAGTCTACGTAGGTTTCACTTTATTTTGTGTTGCTTATGTGTTTATTAAAAGTTATAGAGTGTGCTCCCTAAAGATGTTTCTGTGACTGAAATGAAATAGTGGGAATATTAAAATATGGGTTGATTCTCTCTTTGCACTGTTTTCCTTCCATTAAATTGTCAATATGAGTATAAATTAATTTGTGGCCACTACTTCAGATTCTGTTAGAAATATATCAGGTTGAGTTTTAAATGTTTGTAATTAATAGTGCACATTATTTCTTTTAAATTTACAGATATAGAAGTTGGGAGGAGCATTTTTGTGTAGCTTTTTTTATTTTATTTAGTGAATTTTTTCTGTCAGTATTTGGTATTTTTTGTAAATCTACAGTGATGTAATTATTTGTATGTAAACTCCTCCATCCCCAACTGTGAAATGCTTAATTAATTAAAGTATAGGATTATGTATACAGAATTCACGTATGACTTGTGAGCATATATCCCATACTAAGAACTTGCAGTTTCCTATTGTTGTGTGTCCTTGACATTGCTAACTGTATACTGCAATATTTGAAATCTCTACAATCTTGCAAAATAAATGGTAACAGGATATGTTGTTTATTTTTTAACGGTATATATTAGAACACAGAAACTAAGTAAATAATTAATTTATTAACTTATTGCTGGTGTTATAACCAGCATCTTCAGAGCACAAAAACACAGTTTGTCACAATACGCGAGACTATAACAACATGGTGTAATCAACGGACTAGTTAAACAAAATTGTAGCAGCAACACAAAGACTAGAGTCCTGATTTTTGGCGCCTTCTATCTGGAGGGGAGGAGGAATAGTTTTTTCTTAAGGTGACTGTCTCCCAGATCTTAGGCAAGTTAATACAGCCATATTTGTTGAGATTTGGAGTGTGTTTCAGGGCTTCTGTCGCCTCTAAGAACAATCTCTCCGACTTGTAAGAGCTTCTGTGTAGTACTTTTGTGTTTTTCCAGTTGATCCTGTGTGCAGGGGTATCGAGAGCATGATCTGCTAGGCCCGACTTGCCATAGTGATAATTCAAGACATATCTTTTGTGTTCGCTGATGCAGATATTCACAGTTCTTCCTGTTTGACCGTAGTAGGCTTGATTACATGAGCAGGGTACTTGGTAGACTCCTGGATGTGATAAAGGGGGAATGCTGTCCTTGGGTGAGCAGATAAGGGTTGCTAATTTGCTACATGGTCTGAATGTAGTGCGTAGTTTATGTTTATTAAGAATTCTTGAAATCTTATCTAGTCCGTTGATTACACCATGTTGTTATAGTCTTGCTTATTGTGACAAACTGTTTTTGTGTTCTGAAGATGCTGGTTATAACATCAGCGAAATATCAGCAATAAGTTAATAAATTAATTATTTACTTAGTTTCTGTGTTCTAATATATACCGTTAAAAAAATAGGTAACAGGATAATTTGTTTGTTAGGTTAAATCTGGTTTAGTGTCTATCCTGTGGAACTACATTCACTGCTGTATCCTTGAATGGAGTTGGTTCTGAATCCGTTGCAGTATGTTTGACCCCATAAAGATATTACTCACTTGGTATGGGAAAGATGTGTGAGGAGGGAGATTGGAGGGAGAAAACTGGAGATCCTCTTGGATTCAAACATGTCAGCAATCATTGCAAGTCTCTAATAAGTAGTGTTCCATCAGGTGATTAAGGTCATACAAAGATATAGTAGGCGTGTCTTCGAATTAGGGAAGTTATGCTTTTATTGCAGAATACTTACTAAATTGACTAGTGCCTCGTTTCTGCAAACAGACCACACCATTTTGATAGGCTATGTCTCATAGCACCAGCCCCTTACTGCACTTCTTTGTACTATTTAGCAACTTTGTTAAACTTGCTGCATTAATATACAGATGTGAAATCAGTTGCCCTATTGAAACACCAAGCAAACTTATTCAACGTTCAGTCTTTTATATTCATTTAATAATATGTACCTGATTGCATGACTGTGACAGATGATGACAGTAGCCAAAAAATATATAGGTATTGGTTTTCATTTGTAAAATCTTTAAAACATAGGCCTATAAAACATAAGCATCTCCCTGTATATTGCATCCATCAAGTGTTCTTTACTTCTTATTTCATTATCTAATAAATGTTTCTGTATCAAAAATTAATTTAGCCTGACATTATTTTAATTGAGAATTTAAATGCTGTTTTTTTTATGCAAATTATAATTTACATGAGTTTTCTCATTTTTTTTATTAAGAAGGGAAAATTTGAATGGAATGTTCAGTTGTTTGCAGGTTATTTAAACTTGGGATGAACTAGGAGGAGTAGAGTAGATCTTGTGGCTTTACAAGATGTGAATAGACTGAGTGAATGGATGTGGGAGTGGGGATGCCAGTTCACTGTTGCAAAATGTAAGGTTTTAAAATTTGGAAAACATAGATAGAATATAGAATTTACTCTTGGTGGGGATATATTGTTACAGGTGGAAGAAATAGATATTGGGGTGATGGGGATAAGGATCTGAAATTTAGAGAAAATATTGCCAAAATTGTGAGGACAACATAACAAATTCTGGAAATGATGCAGAGGACACTGACTTGAAGTAAGGAGGTTCTGGTTCTCTTGTATAAGGATCTGATTAGGCCAAATATGGACTACTGTGCACAGATTTGATCACCTGGTTTTCAAAAGGATGAGAGATGTTGGAAAGGGTCCAGAGGCAATTGACCTAAATAGTTTTTGATCTCTGAAATGTTGAATATGAAGAAAGGTTGAGGTGCAGTTTGCATGGTCTAGTGGATAGGAGAAAAGAGGGGTAATATGAGACGTACAAGTTAGTAAGGGGTTATTATAAGAATAGTGTTGAAGTTGTTTTTCATAAAATGGTGGGAGAACAAGAGGTCATCCCTAGAAGCTATATAAAGAAGGTGTGAACAGGGGAGTGAGAAGCAGGTTTTTTGTGTACATAATTGTGAATGATCAGAATGCATTCCTGAAAGTATGCAGAGAATTTCAGTGTGTTTAAAGCATGGTATGATGATCTGTGTGTATGAAAAATGGTCTGTGACTCCATGAGGTTTTGGGATAATAATATTAATAATAATACTAATAAAATGTTTTCAATTATTGTCCCTATTTACTTTTTTTTCTAGAATGGCTCAAGTGTGTGAATTGTGGTCTGATGCAGCAAGAGATCTTTCTCTTTGGGAGCAGGTTGATTTGTCATGGGCAAATATGGAGTTTACTGAAGATGAATTAATTAACTTATGTGCAACACAATTATCACAAACAAAGGACCTTAACCTATCTGGTTGGGGAAAGTCTCTTACAGTAAGGGGAATTCAGGTAAGCAACTGCTTTCGTACAAGCATTTTTGTGAACTTCTCTTTGTTTTTCTCTTTTTATAATATCTAGACAGTGTTTTAGAAAATAAATGGCTCTTGCAATTTGTAAGTCTGTAAAGAATTTATATTTACCCTGTCAAAATAAGATAATCTCAAACAGAAGCAGAGCTGGACATTATCTCATGATCCAGAATCACCTCCATGGAGTCTTAAGACTCATTGTGAAAGACCCAAACTATCAACACAATATCTATCATACCTCTGCTTGAAACCATTAACAGACAAAGCACTTACAACTGACTCAGGCAACCCATTCCATTCATTCACCAATCTCCAAGTGAAAAATCTAGTTCTACTATCCTTTCTAACCATACTTATCCAACTTCCAGGGATGACCTTTTCTTCTGTTCCCTCTAGCCAATTGCTGATTCCTCTGTCTCAATCCTATAAAATCCTTTAAGTAACTTAAATGTTTCTATCATATCCTTTTTTTTTTTTCCACCTATCAATCAACTTTTGCAGTCCACAAACTCTGTCTATCCTCATATGGAGCATCCACAGTCCACTCACTATCTTGGTAACTTGCCTCTGGATCCTCTCCACCATTTTCTCATGCCCAATAAACCCAGGTGACCAGACTGAGCACAGTAATCAAGATGTGGTTGTATTAAAGCTTTATAAATTTTCTTTTTTTTTATAAAAAGAGGAATGATAACTTTAAAAAAAAAAAAAAAAGGTTATCATTCCTCTTTTTATTAATTAATAATGATGTAATTTTTTTCATGTAGTACTATCATATCCTGTACACCCCTTGAGGGTACATGGCAGGAATTTGATGATGATGGAATGATAACTCACTTATCTCTGCTTTTTGGTTATTCTTGAATAACTGAGTAATCTACTGCTGCTACTCTTGATGAAGGCAGGGATTTGGGATAGTCTACTACTCCTACTACTACTACCCCAAATCCCTGGCTTCATCAATTTCTTGGAATACATTTCCCTCATGGTACACAGCTTGTAATCTTTATATCCCAAAATGCATAACTTTATACTTTTCCACATTAAATTGACATCCATTATGTTTTACCCATACTGTCAGCATATTCAAATCATCCTGCAAGCTCTCTACATCACCTTGATTAACTATTACTCTAGTCAACTGTATATAATCAGCAAACAACTGGATATCTCTCTTCAAATTTTTCCTATATCATTTATGTACAAATTAACAGCAAGAGTCTAAGCACAGACCTGCAGCACACCAATAGTCACCTAGATTCTGCTCCTCCATATACTACTTTTGTTTATCTTTCCATTAGCCACCCTTTTATCCATATCACCAGTTTCATATCCATTTGTTGCAGTTTGCATACTAGTGTTATATGTGGTATCCTGTTAAACACTTTTACATA
Source organism: Typopeltis vanoorti (assembly GCF_054136105.1). Lineage (NCBI taxonomy): Eukaryota > Metazoa > Arthropoda > Arachnida > Uropygi > Thelyphonidae > Typopeltis > Typopeltis vanoorti. Next base: position 179,581,559 of record NC_143549.1, on the reverse strand, counting down.
ATTCACCCGTATCATTGTATAGCCATTCCTTTTGTCCAACTGAGCTGTCACCCTATTATAAAAAGTTAATTGATTACTAAAGCATGACTCACCCTTCACAAAGCTATTCTGCCCCTCATAGAGTATTATATATTCTTATCTATCCCTTCCTGAATTCTCTTTTTGACTAACTTTTTCAATACTTTTACCACCACTCCTGAGATACTGATGATCTATAATTTTGCTACCACAGACTTGGTTTTCCATTATGCAATGGAATTATTTTGCCTTCTTCCACTCTCTTGGAACTTTGCCAGAGCTGAGACTTAAATTAATGTCTAGTCAAAAGCATTGCCAGTTTCCCCTGCACATCCTGAAAATGTGAGCTGATTTCCCATCCAATCCCACAGCATTTAGATTTTGCAATATCCTAAGTACATCCACAATTCAGCAATCTCTGTTCTCATATCAGTCTCTACCACCTTTGTCATAACAGTATCTTCACTTGGATGATATACTCTTGCAGAGTGATCACTCAGTAGCTCAACAATTTCATCTGCCTCTGTTACCTCTCTACCATCTGCACTCATAAAAGTTATCCTTCCATATTCATTCTTCCTCCTACTTTCCACATGACAAAAAAAATAAAAACTCTTTGGAATTTCCTTTTAAATGCTCAGCTAATTTCTTCTCATAAACTGATTTTGCCTTCTTTACCATGCTGGTACCTTTCTTGCATGATTCTTGTACAATTCATGAGTTAGCTGTCACCTTTCTCTTTATATACCCTCCACAACATTTTTTTTTTTTTAAAGTCTGTACTTAATAATGCTACTCATCCTTCTAATTCCTATCCGATTTACCATCCTGACCTTGGATATGCAATGTGATCTTGCCTCATCCATATATCCCTTGACTATTCCTCTTCCCCCCCCCCACACACACACACTGTGAACATCTTTCCCTTGCAGAGCTGTATACCATGGTATTGTTTCAAGCTGCCTCCTAAGTGTATCTTAATCACCTGCCCCATATGGCATTTCTATATGTTATGCTACTTCATAAGTCAAGACCAGATGATCACTTTCCCCAGTTGGAGATAATGTGGCCACCTTAGTTATGGACAGGTCTTCCAACACTCCTATATCCCAAGTCCCATCACATTCTCCCTCAAGTAATTATCTCTCAGTAAGTATATAAATTCAGTTTCCTTCTTACCCTGTGATCTTGCCTCCCTCCAATCTATATCTCTGAAGTTGAAGTCCCCCATAATAATAATGACTTTCGTATTTCTGAATTTAGGGACACAAAACACGCGTGTTTTGTATCATACTACTTTTTTGTATCTTTCCATCAGCCACCACCGTTTATCCATATCACCAGTTTCATATCCATTTTTGCAGTTTGCATAATAGTTACATGTGGTATCCTGTTAAATTAAACACTTTTACAAAATTCACCAGTATCATTGTATAGCCATTCCTTTTGTCCAACTGAGCTGTCACCTTATTATATAAAGTTAATTGATTACTAAAGCATGACTCGCCCTTCACAAAGCTAAAAAAACACTTGACATTTCGACCCTTGTATTTCATCATCAGAAAGATATCTGTGTATAGGAAACCAAGCTACATGCTCTTGCACTCTATAAAGGTAAATTAAATCTACGCTGCTAATTAATCTTTTTCTTTGCCTAACTTTTGTGATAAAAATAAATAAATAATAATAAAAAAAATTAAAAATAAATAAAAACTACAATAAACTGCTAAAGTCCTCCTGTACTAAGATTCTTCGGGATTTGTACAGTTCAGATTGTTATACTAAGATTTTTTTCTGGACTTGTACGGTTCAAGCTGCTATTGAATGTTAAGGGGGGGGGGGGTACACGTCACCAAGTCTTCTGTATTGAGATTTTTCTTTGGCTTGTTCTGGTTGCTATAAAGGTTGCAAATGGGTCCTCCACATTCTTGGAATGGTTAGACCATCATTTTTGTTCAGATTTGGATTATGTTTGAGCATTTCACATGCTTCTTTAAATTTCCTCTCGATCCAGGTTTTGGTGCGTTACCTTTCCAATCAATTCTGTTATGTTTGGAGAGCGTGGTCAGAAAGGCCGCTTTTTCCAAAATGGAGGTGTTTAATGTCATTTGTGTTTGTCCTTCCTAATTGAGATGGTTCGCCCTGTTTCCCCTATGTATGGTAGGTTACATGTGCATTGTATATTGTAAACCCCTGGGTGGGCTAGGTATGGAAGAGGATCTTTAGAAGCTGAGTAGGTATCTTAATTTTGTTGGGGGTTTAAAGATGGTTTTGATGTTGTATTTGTTTAGTGTTCTGTCTATATTTTTTTAGAAATGCCTCTAACATAAGGTATGGTAATAGCATTCTTGAAATCTTTTTTTGTTTTTAGTGGTATCTCTGTGGAAGATCTTGTGAATAGTTTTTTTTACTGTATCCATTTTTTATAAATGTATGGTTGATGATCTCGTATTCCTGGTTTAGAGCTTGTTCATTTGAACAAATGGTTTGAGCTCTGTGTTTAAGGGTGCTTATGACCTCTAGTTTTTGTGTATGTACTGGCCTGTGTGTGTAGGTTTGTGGTAGACTGAGAAAGAGAGACAGCCTGAGGGAAGGTGTGACGAGTGTGTGTCTAGGAACGGAAGAGAGTTGTTTTTTTCTATTTCAATGGTGAATTGGATATGTTTGTGTTGTTTGTTCAGGTGGCTAAGGAATGTATTTAGTGCTCCGTGGCCATGGGGCCAAACAGTGAAAATATTGTCGACGTATCTGAACCAAATGGCTTTAGGTATGCTGACTCTGGAGCTCGTTGCGCAAAGTCTTCCATATGATAGTTAGCTATTTGGGGGGGGGGGGTGAGCCCATGGCTGTATCCTCTTTTTGAAGGTAAAAATCGTTTTGCCACACAAAATATCTGGAGCGGAGTACGTGGGCAAAGAGGGCCGTGATGTTGTGTGGAAATATGTTCTGTAGGAGCAAGATAGTATCATTGATCGGAACATTGGTGAAAAGGGGAGTTATGTCAAAGCTGACTAATAAATCTTGGTCGTTGAGTGTAATTTTTTAATTTTGTTTATGAAGTGTGTATTTTTTATGTAGGAAGGGGACTAACCTACCAATTCCTTAAGTGTGGCCGCTAATTTTTTAGCTAAGTGGTAATTTGGGCTGTCGATTCCTTCAACAATCATATGTAGTGGTGTGTATGTTTTTGTGTATTTTTGGCAAAAATACACAAAACCAGAATCCATAAATTCTGGGCACGTGGGCATAATGAGGTATTAGTTTTTTTGTTGTTTCTTCTGACCATGTGTTAATGGATTTAATCAATTCAGTTGTTTTCTTTTTGATGTGTTTTGTGAGATTGTAGTTTACCATTTGGTAGGTGTTGTGGTCCGATACCAAATGGTTCATTTTTTTCTATGTAAGTTGTCCGACATACTGTACAACTCTCCATCTCCACCACTACACCAAACTTCTACTACCAATCATCTATCAACACCATCTACTGCCCACCACTAGTCTTTTTTGTCTGTAAATTGCGTGTGTTCTGAAGGATCGATTTGTCTGTATGTGGGATGAAAATCCAGAGTTTCTGGTAGAAAAAACCTTGCTACCTCCGTATGAGACTTTATGAGAAAAAAAAAATTCTTTGGAATTTCCTTTTAAATGCTCAGCTAATTTCTTCTCATAATCTGATTTTGCCTTCCTTACCATGCCGGTACCTTTCTTGCATGAAATGTGAAGAACCTTTAAAATGAGAAATTATTATGAGTTATGACGCCATTGATTCTCCCGTCATGACGGGAGATTCCTCCTGTCACGACGAGAATCGAACTTAGGCCTTTTCCAATCGAACAGTGTACCGTCAATCTTCCAATTACGCTACGGAGGCACTTATTAATTAAATGTGAGTTATCCAGTTTTACATAGAAGTGGTGAGATTTTCCTCTTGGAAACTTGTGTGTTCCAACTTGCCAAACAGACAATCCGGGGTGAGCACAATTAGCAGACTTTAATACATTGGCCTCATAGGTTTAGTTGTTTCAACTGTAATTCAAAAAACAACCCAATAGCAACATATCAGTACTTGAGGAAGAAAAGCCCTCACAGAAAACATGAAATATGGCAAGGCAGCTTCAAGTGATCCAAAAAAGCTCAAATGTGTAGGTACAAAAGTTTTACAATGGTTCCCCAGCATAATTCATAAGACCTAATCACAAGGTCTTATCCAGATTATTGGAATAGAGGGAGGCCTCTACTGTGTTTTCCAAGTAAAATGTATGCCAGTGTACATGATAACTTGTGGAATAGAAACTTGGGATGAACAAGCTGGATTCAGGCCAAATAGTAAATGTCAGAATGAGATTTTTTATTTAAGACAAGTAGTCAAAGATCTTGAGAATATAAGAGAGATCTGTATTTGAATTTTGTAGAGACTCAGGAGAAAACTTTCAAACAGCAACATATTATCCTCTACTTAACTTAAAGTTAGCAATTTGAATTAAGGATAACATAGGAAGATTGGTTGCAAAAACTGTCATATATGGATCACATTTTGAATGAAAGTAGCATTAAACCTTGATATAAAACTTCAAGATATTCAACTGAGTTCTTACGCATGTAATATTATACAGGTAAGTCTCAATTAATGCAAATATATAAACACAAGTTTTATATGTTTATTAATGGAATATTACAGTAAAGGATAAAAAGAAGATACTTATAATTTAAATTTATTGTTAACAAAGTCACAGAGGAGTTAGAGAGAGCAAAATAAAAACAAAAAATTCTAAATATAATTTCTGAAGATAAGCTTGCGCTGAAATATTTTGAACTATTTTGCCAGTGTAGACTGAACTGGTTTTCCTTTCTTAGAAATCTAGGTTCTGGAAGGCATTATTTTCTAGAATAAACCAGTTTCATCCATGTTAAATATTTGTTGATCAGCATACCACCATCTCTGATTAATTTTTTTTTTTTTACATCAGGATATTTAGATGCAGTGGCCACCTTACTGGTAATTTTAACATTATGCAGCTGAACTAATTTTTAAATTGATCAAACTAACACTTGAATTAAACATTTCTTCAACTTCATTAGTTTTTTTTTTCTTTCACTCTCTTAAACAAATTTAAAGCTTTTGTCTGAATGACTGCTCTGCTAAGTAAAATGCATATTTGATTGCATTCTCCAATCCATACAGTTAAGACACTCTGTTTCTATCCTTGTAACATGGCCATTCCTTGTAGATTTTGTAAACCACAAAAAACTGATGCAACTTTACCTTTTTCTTTTATTCCCCCTGTGTTTTAAAATATTCTGCACTGTAGAGTCAGGCATTTCAACATCTCATTCTAGTTTAGAGTTGCTATGATTACATTCATGTCATTCAATCACATCAAATTTTTGTTCTAATGTAATAATGACTCTTTGCTTGCAGTGTTTTTATCTGAAGGAATTTTCCTTTTGTCCATTTTGTTAAGGATACTTCTTAAAAACGATTAAAACATGAAAACTAATGTGCAGTCTGAAGTAGCAGCATCTGAAACCCTAATGGTAGCTTAGTAACCTGAACGGTGCATACACTAGCCTCACATTAATTGAATTTCAGTTTGCATTAAACATGGCATGGTATCATTGCACAATTTGCACGTAATTGAATATCGCATTATTCGAACTCGCATTAATCACGACCTAGCTGTACTTAGCAAATTTAAATGTAGAGACAGAATAAGCACCACTCGCATGGTGCAGAGCCATTTGAATAAATTTCTATGGAAGAGAGAAATTATCCACGCTACTAAACTAGCAATATACAAGACATTATTCAGATCAATTTTATCTTATTTATCTGAGAGTTAGAAATAAAACATTTGTTTATTATTATTGTATGGGTGCCTCCATGGAGTCCAAAGACTCATTGCAGGAGACCCAAACTAGCCATACAATCTATCATACTTCCTCTTGAACCATTAACAGGCAAAGCACTCGCAAATTACTCTGGCAACCCATTCCACTCCATCACAAACTCTCCAAGTAAAAAATCCAGTCCTCATACCCCCTTACTAACCATACCTTTATTCAACTTCCAGGAATGATCCCTTGCTCTGGCCCCTTCAGCCAAGTGCTGAAACATTTCCCCTGCATCAATCCTATAAAACCCTTTAAGCAACTTAAATGTTTCTATCATATCCCCCTCTTTTTCTCCTAACAGCCAACTTCTGCAATCCATACACCCTCAATCTGTCTTTGTAGGGAACATTCCACAGACCACTCACCATCTTGGTCTCTCACCTCTGAATCTTCTCCATTGCTTCCTCATAAGTTTCAGTAATGAAATACCATGAGTTGGCAGTGGAGAAGATTCAGAGGTGAGAGACCAAGATGGTGAGTGGTCCGTGAAATGTTCCCTAAAAATGGAGGAAAAATTCACATAAAAATTTTTATTTGTGTAGAATTTTTGCCTAAGTGTCATAGGCATCTGCAGAATGGCAGTTAAACATTAACTGACAATTCTTAAAATGCCACCTAATTGGTAATGTAAGACAACTAGGAAAAAGTGAATAATTTCTTAACTTACTTAAAGAAATGAAATTATATACATAGGTAAAATAAAGTTAGTATTTTTTAAATCTGCTAATTGTTCTTATTTCCCACAGAGGAGATAGACGTTGACCATCGGATCTGTTTAAGTTAGGACAGTGCAATAAGCTTCACACATTTCTTTATAATGATGTTCTGTGAGGAAACAACTATTATGAAGCTCTTGTCTTGTTCCAGTGTGCTCTTTGTTTAGTGTCAATAGCATTCTCTGCAAGTCCAGACTGTTCAGGCTCATGGTATTTAATATATGACTTGATTTCTTCTAGACAAATAAAAATAAATCTTCCTGTTTGTTCAAAATAAGATAACCCACAGGAGCATGGAATCTATTAGATTCCTGGATAATAACTGAGAGGTGGAAGCTTGTCCTTAGGAGAGACAAAGAGAGAAAGGTGGATATTTTTCTGATGGGGTGAAAGGCAACAAAAATATTCGGTGGTTTTAAAACTTTTTTGATATGTGTACACTAATGCTGTGAACATAATGGATAGGAATGTGAGTTATTTCTTTCGTATTTGATGAGGTAGAGATATCATAACTGTTAAAAATGTTTTGAATGAAAGAATCCTTAAAACTATTAGATAAAAAGGTGAAATGAATATGTGGTATTTGTTTCTGTAAAAGTTCGTCTGAAGAACATAAAGAATGGGCATGATGTACAAGTCTTAATAGTTTCAGGATTTTGACTAGAAAGGTGATGAAATTCAGCATGGATATATTGGCCTGTAAGAGTCTTCTTCTTCTACAAAACTGAAAAATGCAGGCTACTGTCTAGTTGACGAAGAATTATATCTAAAAAGGCTAATTGTGTTTATTTATTTCTATTAAGGTGAATTGCATCCTGGAATGAAGTGCATTTAATTTAGAAAGAAACTGTTGTAACTCAGAGAAAGAGCTATTCCAAATTGCAAAAATATCATCCACATATCTACCAGTGTGTGTGTGTGTAGGTCTAGGTGAAATATCAAAAACATGTTGTTCAAAGTGTTCCATGAAGAAGTCAGCAATTATAGGAGAAATAGGATTGTCTATGGCTGTTCCTTCAATTTGTTGATATAATTTGTTTTTAAAGGGGAAATAACTAGAATGTATTACAAAAACAAATACTTGACCAATATCTGAAGGAAGATCTTCTTGTAGCAATTCAGTTATGTCAGATAAAGGAATATTAGTATAGGATACAACATTCAAACTAATCGTAATATCTGAAGTGTCCAGATGAAGATCAAAAATCTTAGTTTTAAAACCCAAGTGTTTTTTATATAAGTAGCAGTCCTTCTACTTGAAGTAACAAGTAAATTAGATAAGAATTTAAAAATCTTATAAGTGGTACATCCTGTATACTCTATGAAAGGAGTCCCTGGTTTATGAATTTTGGGAAGACCATGCAATCTAGGTGAATGACCAAAGAAGGTTTTAAGCTTTTGCTTTTCATTCCAAATAGAGATATTATTGATAAGAGACATGGTATGGTATCTCTACCTCTTCAAATACAGAAGAAATAACTTGCATTCCTTTGCCTTAAGTGCATGGCGTTAGTGTGAGTGCATATCAAAAATTTTTAAAACCACTGAATATTTTTGTTGCCATTTGCCCCATCAGAAAAATCAGTTTTCCAGCCATCTACCAGATTCCATGTTCCTGTGGGTTATCTTATTTTGGACAAACAGGAAGATTTATTTTTTTATTTTTCTAGAAGAAAACAAGTCTTATATTAAATACCATGAGCCTGAACAGTCTGGACTTGTGGAGCATGCTATCAACACTAAACGAAGGGCACATTGGAACAAGACAAGATTCCTTCAGAAGAGTCATGTCCTCGTAAAACATCTTTTATAAAGAAATATGTGAAACTTTACTTCGTTGTCCTAACTTAAACAGATCTGATAGTTTACATCTATCCCCTTTGTAGGAGATAGTACTCTTTAAATCTGCTAATCTTTTCTAAATTTATTTTGTCTATGTATATATTTATATAATTAAAAAAATATATATTAAATAAGTTAGAAATACTGACCTTTTTTTTTTAGTTACCTTTCATTAGCTACTGAGTCAGCTAATGTAAGGTAACTAAATAATAGAATTTTTACCTAAGTATCATAGACACCATTAGTACAAGATCGCAGAATGGCAAATAAACAATACCAGACAATTCTAAAATTCTATGTTAATAAAGTTTTTTATGTGAGTTTTCTGCCATTTTTATAATTATTTTCAGAAATGGTGATTAAAAAAACTGGAGTCCACAGATATTAGAATTCTGAAAAAAATTAGGATTGTGAACAGATGGCACGAGTGGAAGTTCATCTTAAAAATAAGATTTGGAAAGAAAACAAGTGCTGTGTTCAAGAATAGAACAGTAAACATAAGCAAAACAGGTACTTGATATTGGAATGGAAAACGCCCCGAGGACATCCAATATCTGGATAGAATGATGCTGTTAGTAGTGCCTTATTAGACCAAAATGTTATATGTGACTGTATTGGAGACCTGACAAATAACACATTAATTTGGAAGAAATTGGCAAGTAATAAATGATGTAAACTTTACATGTAGTTCTATTATGGTATCCTCTACACATCTTGCCACATTTGTTGAGATATCCACATACCTGTGCTTGAATGGAGTTACTTGCAAGCTGACCTCCCATGGTACATCAATTACATTTGGCTGTTATAACTAAAAATCTGTCTTCATGATCTATGGTAGAGCAAGCGCAACCTCTTAGCAAATATCTGGAACACATTCCATTGGTTTGAAATGCTGCCCAGAGCCTGTCTACAATGCTATGCGAGATTCCAAACTCTCTGGTGATATCAGTAATTCTGCAGCCTTCTTCAGCCTTTCCAATAATTCTTCCCTGCATGAAATCATCTAGATGATGTCTTTGAGACATTACAAGACATCGATATTTACAACTTTATTCCTTCACAAAAAGTTCCTTCAAACACAGTTTGCTTTGCTTAGCCTTTTTGCCTTTTATCCTGTTGAGTGCTACCATGTGATGCCTTTGTACATGATTCAAAAATTTGAATGTGTACCCACTTTCTACTTAAAATCATCAGTTATATAAATTACCAAGCTGATTCATCTGAATTTACTGTTGTAATCTTCAGAAATGGTGTTTGATCTTAGGTTTTGTGTTTGTGTGTGTGTGAAGAATAAACAAGCCATTAGGTTTGTACTTTAAGGCTTGCCAGGACGTCCTCTTAAAAGATTCAACGATGACTTCTAAGGCGCCGGAACAGGCCATGCTAGGCCTAAATCCTTGATATACATGATGATGTGTGTGAAGAATTTATTTACAGAGTAAAATCTGTCAGGTTCATTAAACTTATTTGCACATTACCATAAAAGGTAATGTGCAAATTACATTACATTTGATGCACGAATAGAGCCACCAAATATGAGCAATAACTCAGAGAACCATGAACCACAAACAGCATGAGATAGAATATGGCTGAGTTGAGTGCCAACCTCTTACACAATGGATTGGTGTTGATGGGGGATGGCAAGCACAAATAGAAAGAGGGATTTCTACTTATATTTGACATAAGTAGAAAGTGGTGTTTATCCCCTAGTACTGTTCATTTTTTCTTCCAGAGGTAATCATTTAAGATTTAAACATACAAGTAAAATTTATGAACCTTTCACTAAAAAAAAAAAATAATAATAATAAAGATATGTACTTAAAATATCCTTTTACTCAACAAAAGAAAAAAAAAGGAGTGAAACTTTCTTTAGATTTTTTTTAAAGTAGATGCTACGCAATACCACTTTGTAACTTGAGTGTTCACAAAGGCTTCCTTTCCTTCTGTTTTATAGTAGAACATACTGTGAATACTCTAGTAAAGATATTTTTACATTTATTATATGGATTAAGGAAAAAAATGCTACCCCCCTTAAATCTAATAGAGTTATAAGCTAATTGTCATTCTCATTTTGCATGTGGGTCATGCGAATTTTCAAGGCTGAGCTGAATTAAGAGGTAGAAGGAATTTTTCTAGGTGTTGTGTAAGCAATACAGGGATTGTAAAGAATAGTGTTTTTCATGATATTACCTGATTTATATTTTAAATCATTATTCTTATGTCAAATTTATACATATTAGGAAATTATTTTTTATATCTGCAGAAACATGTTTTGTCTGTACATTTTAAACTTGAACTTGTCTTGAACACGTCAGGAGAAACAAATGGTGGAAGAGTTCTCTGGTCAGGAAATGAAAGTAAACATGAAGCAGGTGTGGGTTTCCTACTAAGTAACAAGGCCTGTCAGGTAATGATAAGATACAAACCAGTTAGTTGCAAGATTCAGTGTGCCCAACCATTTAATATCACGACCATTCAAGTATATGCGCCCACTGCGGAGAGTGCAGATAAAGGCATTGACTACCGAAGGTAGCAGATGAGGATATACTCATCATTGGAGGAGGAGACTGGAATACAAAGATTGGCAGAAATAACACAGGATGGGAAAATTTGGATATGGAAAAAGAAATGAATGTGGAGAGATGCTTCTAGAATTGCAACTTGATGATTTGCAACACCAAATTCCAACAAAAAGATTGTCGTAAATGGATATGACGCTCCTTCAATGGCAGGCATAGGAATATGATCGACCTGATATTAATAGATCAGAAATGGCAAACATCAGTTCAACAGTGCAGATCATTCCAAGGAGCTGATGTTGATACGGACCACAGCTTAGTGATTGCGAATATAAGAATAAAACTGAAACACAAATACAAAGGAAAGTTCCAAAAGGCTAGAGACATCTCAAGACTAAATGAAGACAGGCTAAGAACAGCATATCAAAACATACTGGAAACTAAGCTTAAGACCACAAGTGAAAAACAAAATATAAACACAAGAGCAGAACGACTGACTACAGTACTAAAAAAAGCAGTAGAGGAAGTAATTCCTGAAAAAGTGAAGATCAATAAGAAATGTATAACTCAGGAAACCCTGAAATTGGTACAAGAGAAAAGAGAACTGAAACTTAAAAGAGAGAATTTAGAGGCAGCAGACCAATTATACCATCAAAAATGCAATGAAGTATGGAAAGCAGCAAGATCTGATAAAGCCAAATGGCTGGAGGACCAATGCAAAGACATTGAACAGTATTATGGAGAACACAAAACTAGACAGGTCTATAAATGTATAAGAAATGTCAATAGGAAGTGGCAAACAAGATCAGCAGCAGTCAAGAATGAATGAAGATGGAAAGTATTGATGGACTAGACTGAAACATCCACAGATGGACAAGATATTGCAGTGAACTATATAAAAATCAACTAAATAATACTGCAACAGAAGTAATCAAAGAACTAAAAGCAATCTCTCCACCAGCAGATATCTTTGAAAATGGCATCTTGGAAGAGCAGGTGAATAAGGCTATAAAACATCTCAAGAACAACAAGAGTCCTGGAAATGACAACATAATAGGCAAGATGCTAAAATATGAGGGAGAATTGGTTGTAAAAGAAATGCATAAGCTATTCAATGAAATATGGAGATTAGGGTATGCCCCTGAGAGTGGAAAAATCGGTCTTGGTTGTTCTTCATAAGAAAGGCAGTGCTTTAGAATGCACCAATTACAGAACTATTTCACTAATGAGTCATCTTGGCAAAGTGCTGATGAAAATACTTACAGAACACCTGAAGGGCCATATGGAGGTACATCTTCCTGATGAGCAAGCCGGATTTCGAAAAGATCGAAGTACAGTGCAACAAATACTCGCACTAAGACTAATAGCAGAGAAAGCTCGAAGAAAGAACAAAAAGATATACTGTTGTTTCATGGACTTCCAAAAAGCATTTGATAATATTGACCAAAATATAACATGGGCTGTCTTGAAATCCTATGGTGTGGACAATAAATTGATCTGCCTGTTGAAAGATATAAACAGCCAAGCACAAGCAACAGTCAGGATAGCAGGTGTGACTGAAGATTGGTTTGCCACTAGTCAAGGCACAAGACAAGGGGACCCAATATCACCAACCGTCTTCATCACACATCTGGGAAGGACACTAGATAAGATCAAAGAAGAAAGTGGAGGCATTTCAATAAATGGAATGAGAATAAACTACCTTTGCTTTGCAAATGACGTCGTCCTGATTGAAGAAGATGCAGATGCAGCAAGGCTGGAAAGGACACTGCAAACACTATACACAGAAGGAAAAAGATATGGACTAAATGTCAATTTTGAAAGAACTAAAACAATGATATTCAGACAACAGGAGTTACTGAACAAAGTTACCATTGAAGGATTTCAATGGGAAAATGTGGAACACTTCACATATCTTGGATGCCACATGATGCATGACTTGGACCCAAAAAAAGAGGTAAAAATTAGAATAGCTAGAGCAACAGTTATCTTAAAAGCCATGGATAAAATATGTAAGAGCAGAGCTATAAAGATGCGCACTAAACTGCACATTGTGGAAACCCGTATCTTCAGCAGCATGCTTTGTGGATATGAGGCCTGGGTACTCCTGAGAGAATCTGAAAGGAGGAAATTAGCATTCGAGAGGAAGTGCTATAGAAAGATCTTGAGGATAAGCTGGATCCAGAAAGTGAACAATGAAGAAATCTATGGACAAATACAACCAAAAGAAAACCTGATTCAGAAAATAATCAAAAGGAAACTACATCTATTTGGCCATTTATTATTATTATGTGACACCTCCAGGGAGTCCAAAGACTTATCGAGGGAGAGTGTGCCAACAGCATCGAATGATTGATCGCCTTCCAACTACTAACTGTGCTCAAACTTGCTTAATTTTTTGCATGAGCCATTAGTATCACAGGCTCTACCAATCAACCAACCTTTGCTGTTGAATGAATGATGAGAGAAAATTAAAAATGTTGCTGTTTGGAATGATTGAAGGAAAGAACAAAAGAGGAAGACCAAACAGAGAATGGGATGATGACATAGTGAATTGGTGCGGAAACTCTATACACAAACTGAGTCATCTTGCACAAAATAGAATGCAATGGAATAATCATATCAAGATGGTATCAGACACCTACAGGCATTGAACCCATGGTTATTGTTGTTGCATTACAGAAGATAATGTACCAATGAAAATCTGACCAATAGCAACTTTCACATGTTGAAAGTTTATTTTTCACTTGGTTAGACTATAATAAATTTAGTTTAATCCTTTATCCAAGTGTGAGCAAACAAGGTTTGCACCTGAAAGTATCTTCAGGACTGGGGTAAGGTGGTACAACACCGGGCAACTCGTTGCAAAGGTGGAGCAAGCTAACATCACTCCTATCTCAGTATCTCCCATAATGCAAAACACATCTCCTTGTGGATATGTATAATGTGATGCATTAAGGGAAGGGCCACTACCCAGACTAGTTTCGACCTTGAAGTCTCTTCAGTGGGAGCCAGGCCTAAGTGGAGATACCAGACAGTAGCATTAGCAAGGTCATCTCTACCTATAGTAGTTGCCAAACGGTGTGCCACCTTTTTATTAAATTACTCTGGATTTAGAGAAAGATGTTGAAAGTTTATTTTTTATTTGGTTAGACTACAATAAATTTAGTTTAATCCTTTATCCAAGTATGAGCAAACAAAGTTTTCACCCGAAAGTATCTTCAGGACTGGGGTAAGGTGATACAACACCGGGCAATTCATTTTACCATGTCTCATAAAACATCTGATAAATAAAATGAAATCTTTATTGCATCTCAGTATAGTGATGCACTAAAGTGTCAAAGCTGTATATGAAATTTATAGTTTAGGACCCTGCAATATGAGAAGCTTTATTCTAAAACTTAATTCCCATCATTTTAAATTATATATATATTCAAAATCGGGAGCCTGTGTAGCTCAGTGGATGTGGCGTTTGCACACCACAGCACTTGACCGCCCAAAGGAAGATGTTCTTTCGAATCTAGTCGGCGACTAGAGGACATTTTTCTAAGCCTTTTTTTGACTGGTTCCTGAGTTAGTAGATCTCTGGCACGGGCAAGTGGGTTTATTTTCTCCCGGAAACTCAAGAAAATTGACCATAGAACCCACATTATTTCAGACATTAAATATATTGTGTTAGGATCAAGGACCACGAAATGGCAGCACTTGTTGAGCTGTCTCTTCACTGCATGCCCCTTAATTAGTGATAGCCTTGTGCCAGCTATCACTGATTGGGTAACAGTGTAGATTGAACTGCCCACTCAGTCTCCAAAAGTTAGTTAGGACTAAAACGGCCTCGCCTACTGCCTATACGGAAATAAAAAGGCATTATCTGATTTTTTTTTTAATATTCAAATTCTGATATGCTTTATTAAAAGTATTCATATAAGAATGCATATAAAAGTATTCATATGAATTTAGTTGTGTTTTTGAGCTATGCCAAGAAAAGCTTTTTAAATAGTGTATGGTGTGGCTTTTTTATGATATAATTGTGCTTCGTTTTTTTTTCATGCGATACAAGTGTCCTTCAGTAGGAAATTTGTATTTTTGTGCTATTTTTTTGTTCCTGCTGCTTCTGCTTTCTGAAAATGGTGTCTGTAAAGAAGTGCATGTGGGTTGCAGGGAAAGCTTCAGCACAAAGATAGTTTTTCCATGGATTTTTCTCAGTGGGTGCATTGTGAGAATTGCTCAATGTATACACTGAAAATTGTAAAAGATTTGTGGACTGTTGCAGTGAATGAAAAGAAGGAAAGCATTAATGTAATTGAAAAATGTATTAATAGGTTAGAGTGTTTAGAAATGGAAGCTAGCATCAGGACTTTAGTAGAAAAGCTTAGGCAGGTGTTGGTGAAAATGAAAAGTGCAATGAAGCATCTGGAAGATAAGATTAAACACCTGTAGAAGAGATTGGTAGATATGAATGAGGAGGAAGTTAGTATTATGAAAAAAAAGTCAAAGGATAATTGTATATGTTGTATAAGAGACTTGATCGTTAGAGGTGTTATGACTAATAAAGTAAACAAAACATGCTTTTCTGGTGGAAGAACATTGAATCAAATTGTTTTGCATAGAAGGGAAAAGCAGTCATCAGAATTAGTGGTGGTTGTGTGCACAAATAATAAAATGATATTTGGTTAAAAAAAGAATGTTTATAGCGACTTGAGGAAGCTGTTGCAGGAGGTGAAGTATAAGTGTTGTGAAAAGTTGTTAGCATGTTTCCCAGATATGAAAAGTGAATAGAGGAGGAGAGAAGAGATAATGAATAGCAAGATAGCTGAGGTGGGTGAGGTAAACTTAGTTCAATTTGTGAACATGTGGAGTGAATTTGAAGAAAAGTTAGAATGGTTTAAAGTTGGATTGTATTTGAATGGGTTTTGGCATTGGGCATTTAGAAAGGCTCTTGTTTGCTGAGAAGGCACAACATCCAGAAGTTAATGTAGTGAATGATCAAAGGGTACTTGTGAAGCAGGATAGCACAGCCAAACAGGTTATATTGACAGGAGGAAGATCAGTACAAGATTGAAGATGTGAGGTTGCAGCAAGACAAGGTGAATGCATAAAGGTGTGGATAAGGCAGGTACGAACGGCAGTCAGGATCAGGGAAACAGGAGTGGTCTGATCAAAGACAGGTGTGATATAGTAGCTAGAGTAGAGAATGTTGGTCCTGGTAGAATGGCCTCAGAGACACGGGGATTGTTATGTTTGTATACAAATAGGAGTATTCAAAAGAAGAGAGCTGGGTTTGTTGATTGAGTCAGTATGCCCAAGAATAATTAGTTTAAGTGAAACTTAGTTGTCTGAGGATGATGATGTTAGGAATAGAAATGAAAGAATATACAGTTTTATGGAAGAATGGGAAGGTGAAAAGTGGAGGGGGGGGGGTGCTGTTGATGATTGCAGAAGAATTATGTTCACAGAGTGTGGAAGATGCCAGTACATGTGCAGATTTTAAATCTGTGTGGTGTGAACATGAAGTTAACAGGCTTGATTAGGATGCTGTTATAGGCCAGGGAATGAAGACAATACTGATTGTCAAATATTTAGGCAAGTTGGTTCGGCATATGAAAAGACGGTGATCCTGATTGGATACTGTTGTGTCCCAATTTATGATTATCATTCTATCTAGTGAAATTCTGCTTATCTATATTCAACTTTTATCTATGCACGAGTTATCACCCAAAATTACAAATATTTAAGTTATTTCTCCCCTTAGTGTCCCTAATATTTATATTATACTGCGCCTTTTGGGACATTTAGTTTGAGATATTAAATACAAAAACAAGGAGCAATTACTAAAATATGTCTGAATGTGAAACAATATTGCAGTCGTGACACTTTATCTCGTTTTTTAACACTTTAATTTCCCGCGTGATTAGGTTCGTACGTTTTTCAAGTGGTGCATTGAGCAGCAATTTCAGACAACTGTTTTATCAATGAACAAAGGTTTATTAAACTCATTAGTATGGTACAATTCAATTTCTAATATAATTCAATTCAATATTAAGAAAACATTTACAAATTAAAATTAGCTTATCACAAGTAATTTGGCTATGATCCTATATGGGTATTGCGATCATGCTGCCATGACAAATTCAACACATCCAATCATATGTATAATTCTAGATCTAATTAACATCTTAGTTAACCCTATATTAGTGTGAATATACGCTATATGCTGTAGCACATGGACATATGCAATCAATTCACTCTATTTAACTATCCAAAACTATGTAGATTAAATTATCCTTTCACTGTACTAACACATAACTTTGACATATAAAACTTTCCTATAAGTTACAATACACATGCATAAATTTTAGGACACATAATTACTTATATAATATTAATATTAACAAGCATACTTTCATTATGATCAGTCATGTACTAAAGTCCTAGTATAAATTTCCTTAGTCTCTTCAACAGTTCAGTAATAGAATAATGATTACAATTACAAACGATTTTCAATTAACATGAGATTTTTACAGTACCTTTTTCTCTTGAGTTTTCTATATTGGCCTCTACCTTTTTCCGATTGTACTATCCTGGTATGATCTCTCCTATAATCTGTCACTCCTAAGTTCTTTTGGCAATAAACTGTGCTTACGCGATCTTAACCTTTCGTTCTTGAATTAAGGACACACTTTGAATCATCTATACAATGGCTGTGAAACTCACCACGTGGACACCGACTTCTTTACAGATTTCCTTTTCACTGGATGATGAAACACTTGCACAATACCGTTGGCTAAATGGCATTCCTCGTTTCTTACCATAGGAAATACGGAATCGAGATCCCGCTCACTTTTGTTTCCTTGTTGTGACAACGGAGATAACTCCAATCCCGCCACTCAGGAAAACCACGTGAAACCTATACGAAGGAGCTCGTGAAGAAACTATCCGGGGAAAAGCCTCTTTTGGGGGAGGGGGGGGTTCTAACCCTTGTATACCTTCACCCCTAACGGCACCCACTTTAATTTCTTTTCTCCGCCCCTTACTTGATTCAACTTCACCGACCAATTAGGGTGGCGTTTTTCTGCCAAACATCCTTCGGTCGGCGAGCCTATTGACGATGTCTCAAATCCAGGAATTGACCCTGAGCGATAGTCTATTGTTTTTCTTTTGCTAGCCTCTAAATTAATCCCACTTCCAAATTTTTAAGAATTTACTTAATATTTTAATCTCTAGCCTCTCACATACAATTTCTTATTACTAATCTTTTCTGTTTTACTTAGCTAATTGTTTTATATCACAACTGTAATATTTTCCTTCTTTTATTATTTAGTTCTTCAAACACTTTTTTTATATATATTTTACTTGGATACAAGAATATTTTTCTTTCTTCTAAATAATTCATCTATTAGCTTTTATACAGGGGTTTTATTTTCTCTTCATGTTACACCATGATAACTGGGAATTCTACATTCTTAAGGTATCAGGGTGCAACAATACTTCAATTACAGGAACATTATTATTATTATCATCATCATCATCATCATCAAATTTCTGCCATGTACCCTCAAGGGGTGTACAGGATATGATAGTACTACATGAAAAATTTATATTATTACTAACTTCCTATCTACAATTTTCCTCCAAATCAGTCTGTTACTTGTCAAGACTCCAACATTATCAGATCTTATATTTCTATCATTGAAGGCACTTTCTACAGTATCATTCCACCTATATCTTGGTCTTCTTTTGGGTCGTTTTCTTGCCAACCTGACAGAGAACACTTGTTTGGCTAATCTTTCCTGGCCCATTCTGTTTAAGTTACTATACCACCTGAGATTAGCTCTGCTAACACATTTCTCGATGCTGGAAATGCCAAGTTCTTTACTAATATCCTCATTTTTAATATGATATTGCTATCGATGCCATCTGATCATGCCCCCTAATCTTTCTCAGAATTCTCATATCTGTGGTCTCTAGTCTTTGGTCAAGTGTTTTACTTCTGACCCAGCTCTCAGATCCATAAGTTAAAATTGGTTTGAACACTGTCTTGTATACAGATAATTTAGTGTTCTGACTAATTTCTCTCTTATTCCATTTAAATTTATTCAGTTGACTTCCTATCATACCAGCTTTGTTGATTCTGTTGTGTATTTCCATATTTAATTTACCATCTTCACAGAAAATCATGCCTAAGTAGCCGAAATATTTTACTTGTTCTGTAGATTCTCCATTCACAACGCAGTTGATATTTTCAGCGCTTCTGCCTATTTTCATTGTCCTTTTCTTGTTATTGCT
The DNA here is from genome assembly GCF_054136105.1 of Typopeltis vanoorti. Lineage (NCBI taxonomy): Eukaryota > Metazoa > Arthropoda > Arachnida > Uropygi > Thelyphonidae > Typopeltis > Typopeltis vanoorti. Next base: position 179,562,283 of record NC_143549.1, on the reverse strand, counting down.
GACCTTCATACTATATCTATTACATCAGTTATTCAATTTAGTCAGGGAGTCTTGCAGACTTGTAGTGGATTTATTTAGAAGTATAACATTATCATCATCAAATTCCTGACATGTACCCTCAAGTGGTGTACAGGATATGATAGTACTACATGAAAAATTTACATCATTACTAACTTCCTATCTACAATTTTCCTCCAAATCAGTCTGTTACTTGTCAAGACTCCAACATTACCAGATCTTATATTTCTATCGTCTAAGGCACTTTGTACCGTATCAATCCACCTATATCTTGGTCTTCCTCTGGGTCATTTTGCTGCCAACCTGGCAGAGAACACTTGTTTTGCTAATCTTTCCTTGCTCATTCTGTTTAAGTGACCATACCACCTGAGATCAGCTCTGCTAAAGCATTCCTCGATGCTAACAATGTCAAGTTCTTACCTAATGTTATCGTTTTTAATATGATATTGCCATTGATGCCATCTTTCTCAGGACTCTCATATCTGTGGTCTCTAGTCTTTGGTCAAGTGTTTTACTTCTGACCCAACTCTCAGATCCATAAGTTAAAACTGGTTTGAACACTGTCTTGTATACAGATAATTTAGTGTTCTGACTAATTTCTCTCTTATTCCATATGAATTTATTCAATTGACTTTCTACCATACCAGCTTTGTTGATTCTGTTGTCTATTTACATATTTAATTTACCATTATCACTAAAAATCATGCCTAAGTAGCTGAAATGTTTTACTTGTTCTACAGGTTCTCCTTTCACAACACAGTTGACATTTTCAACAAATCTACCTATTTTCATTGTCTTTGTCTTTTTAATGCTGACTTTCATACAATATCTATTACAACAGTTATTCAATTTAGTCAGGGAATCTTGCAAACTTGTAGCGGATTTATTTAGAAATATGACATCGTCCGCATAAAGCATTGACATCCTTGTCTCACACCAGATTTAACATTAAACCATCTTCCTGTACTTCCTTCAGTTCTAACTGCTGACTTACAATTCAAATAAAGACTAAGTATTGCTTGATATAATGACCCATTGATCCCATATAACTGTAGCGTATTGAATAACTTCTCTCTTGGCACCTTGTCATATGCATTTTCCAGATCTGCAAAACCTAAATACCGATCTTTGTTATATTCCCATGATTTCTCAACTATTTGTCGTAAAGTGAAGACCTGATCGTGACAGCCTCCATTTGGCCTGAATCCAGCTTGTTCTTCACCAAGCGTTTCTTCCACAATTCTTCTCAACCGTTTCGCAAGTATACTTGCATAGATCTTGCCAGAAACACTCAGTAAGGAAATACCTCTGTAATTCTCACATTCAGTTTTATTTCCCTTTTTATATATCGGTACTATTAGAGTTCTACTCCAATCATCAGGAATTCGTCCCTCTCCTGGCTTTCTGAATTATGCAGTGTACCACTGTAAGACTTTTATACCACCATACTTCAGCATTTCTGTTCGAATGTCATCTACTCCTGCTACCTTTCCGCATTTCAAGCCTTTGATGGCATTTTCTACTTCAAGTATGGTTATGTATTCGTGACTGTATGCCTGTTGAGTGTTTTTTTACCACTGTGCTATCACTGCTTGTTTCATTTAGGATTTTTTCGAAGTAATTACTCTATATTTTAAGGATATCTTTTTCTCCCATTTTCATGTCACCTTTATCATCTCTAACTCCTTTTACAGCACTCCTGCCTCCATTTCTAAGCTTCTTCAACAACCTCCAGAATATCTTACCACCTTCTTGATATTTATTTTCTATGTTCTTACCAAAGTCCTCCCATGACTTTTCTTTAGCTATTTTTACACAGTGTTTAGCTTTCTTACATTTGTCTCTGTATTCTCTAAGAGCATAAGCTGACTTATTTGCCAGGAACTTTTGATATGCTTTCTTCTTTCCCTTCACTGCCTCTTTAACTTCCTGTGTCCACCATGGAGTTCTGATTTTTCTATCCTAGCAGACAACTCACCACATGCCTCTCAGGCTGAATCAATCAGGGTTTTCTTCAAGGCTTGCCACTGAATCTCAAAGGTTTGGTTCCTGTTCTCAAACTCTTTCATTTTTTCTTCAATAATCTTTGTGTATTTTAGTCTACTACAGATCACATCTGAGAGCTGCTCAACTTTTATATGCTTTAAAATTTTTTTCCATGTTATTTTTTGCAATATGAAATTCAATTTTATTCTGCTCAAGACTAAATAGTGATCACTTCCAATTTCAAATCCTCTGTACACTCTGGTGTCCTGCAACAGGGAGAAAACCTGGTGCAGGACACTATCAACAATAACATAGTCAATGAGACTTTTCTTATTCCTTGCCTCTTCTCTCCATGTGAATTTGTACACATTTCCCAACAAGGACCAACTTTTCCTTTTTCATTGTGTTAGTTGCTTTTTCTAAAGCATCAAAAAATTCCTCCACTTCTACCTTAGTAGAACCTTCTCTGGGACCATAGGCACAAATAAGTCTCATTGTCCAATTCACCATTCTGATATTAGCCCACATCACTCTACTTGAGACTGCCTGCCATTCAAGAAGATTAGCCTCGTATTTTGTGTTGAATACTATTGCTACTCCTTCTTTACCTTGATTGTCATTTCCTGAATATAACATTTTGTATTTATTGCTTAGAAAGATTTCACCAGTTTTTGTCTTTTTAGTTTCAGTCACACCTATTATATCAATCTGGTACTTATCTAATTCTTCAGCTAGCTCCATTTCTTTGCCATTCAGGCTTCTTATGTTGATAGTACTGATCTTTAACTCTGGTGAAGTTGAGTTGGGGGGGGGTGCTTTCAGATTTGTTCCAGTAGCTGACTTTTCGCTGTTCACCCTGGTTCCCTGGCGAAAACAACGGGTGTCTTTCATGCCGGCATGAAATTTTGTCATGTTGTACCATCATTTTGTATTTTGGTTTAAGCCAATAAGAATACAAATTGGTCAGCTAAATCCCAAAATTTCCAGCCTATCCTCGTTCGTTCAGTATCCAGATAGATACCCAATAGGGTGCACCACGAGAAGGTGAGGATTGGACATTAGGTCAGAAGTCCTGGTCGGTTCTCTGCATTCGTTTAATGGCTAAGTGGAGGTCTCCTCTCAGTTATATAGCTTTGACCTTTAAACACCCCTCTTCTGCATAAAGCAAAGAGCTGTTATTAACATCTCCAATTTTGATATCAGGTTTAATACCACTTTCCTTGATAATGTTATCCATATAGATAAAGAATAACACAGGGGGATAATGTACATCTTTGTCCGACACCAGATTTAACATTAAGCCATCTTCCTGTACTTCCTTCAGTTATAACTGCTGGCGTACAACTCAAATAAAGACTAAGTATTGCTTGATATAATGTCCCATTGACACCATATGACTGTGGCATATTGAATAGCTTCTCTCTTGGCACCTTGTCATATGCATTTTCCAGATCTGCAAAACTTAAATACCGATCTTTGTTATATTCCCATGATTTCTCAACTATTTGTTGTAAAGTGAAGACCTGATCCTGACAGCCCCTATTTGGACTGAATCCAGCTTGTTCTTCACCAAGCTTTTCTTCCACAAACCTATTCTCAAGTATATTTGCATAAATCTTACCAAGGACACTCTGTAATTCTCACATTCAGTTTTATTCCCCTTTTTATATATGGGTACTCTGAGAGCTCTACTCTAATCATCCAGAATTCGTTCCTCTGTCCGTGACTTTTGAACTATGCAGCGCAGCCACTGTATGACTTTCATACCTCCATACTTCAGCATTTCTGGTTGAATATCATCTACTCCTGCTGCTTCGAACATTTGAAGCTTTTGATGGCTTTTTTTACTTCAAGTATTATTATTATTATTATTATTGACACCTCCAAGGAGTCCGAAGACTCGACACCTACAACTTTTTCTACTGATACAGCTGTCTCAACCACTACACCGAACCTCTACTGCGGAACATCTCCATTAACCTCATGTACTGCCCACCTCAACCACCACTACAACTAGTATTCTATGTGTGTAAATTGCGTGTGTTCTGAAGGGCCGATTTGTCTGTAGGATGGAAAACCAGAGTTTCCGGGAGAAAAAACCCTGCTACCTCCATATGAGATCGGATAACTCACCTTCGATTGAAAATCGTCCAGATAAAGATTCCTCCTGTCGCAATGAGAATTGAACTTAGGCCTATTCCAATTGAAGGGCGCAATGTACTGTCATTCTTTCAATTTCGCTAGAGAGTGATATGTATGGATTTGTATTCCTGACTGTATGCCTGTTGAGTGTTTTTTACCACTGTGCTATCACTGCTTGTTTCATTTAGCAATTTTTTGAAGTAATTACTCCATACTTCAAGGATATCTTTTTCTCCTGTTTCATGTCACCTTTATAATCTCTAATTCCTTTTTACAGCACTCTTGCCTCCATTTCTGAGCTGCTTCAACAACCTCCAAAACATCTTGCCACCTTCTTGATATTTATTTTCTATGTTCTTACCAAAGTTGTCAGTGTATTCTCTAAGAACAAAAGCTGACTTATTTGCCAGGAACTTTCGATATATTTTCTTTTTTTACTTCACTGCCTCTTTATCTTGCTTTTTCCACCATGAAGTTATGATTTTTCTATCCTTGGAGACACCCTCACCATATGCCTCTCTTATCAAATCAGTCGGTGCTTACTTCAGGTCTTGCGACCGAATCTCCAAGGTTTGGTTCCTGTTCTCAAACTCTTTCATTTTTTCTTCAATCATGTTTGTGTATTTTAGTCTATAGTTGACATCTGAGAGCTGCTCAACTTTTATTCGCTTTAAAATTTGTTTTTCTTTTCAATATTCATCATCATCATCATGCGTATCAAGGATTTAGGCCTAGCATGGCCTGTTCCAAGCTTGAAGTCATCGTTTAAGAGGATGTCCTGGTTTTCTTTTTCCTAATGGCTTGTACTTTAAGGCTTGTTTTGGTAATCTTTCTGTTTTCATTCTTTGAACGTGTTCCATCCATTTATGTTTATATTTTTTAATTTTTTCTATTACTGGTTCTTGGTTTAATTCTTTCATAATTTCTTCATTTCTTTTGCGATCAAATAGGGTATACTTTGCAGGTTTTCTTATAAACTTCATTTCTGCTGTTATTAATCTTTGTTTGTCTTTTTGTTTTATTGTCCAGATTTCGCTTCCATACATTAAGACTGGTAGGGGCTAATATATTGTATACTTTTAGTCTGATTTGTTTTTGAACTAGGTTTGGTTTAAATATAGAGTTAATTACACCTGTTATTTTTAAATATTTTGCAATTTTTACGTTTATATCTTTTTCATTTTCTTATGTGATCATACATTCTAGGTAGTTAAATGAATTCACCTGTTCTAAGATCTTGTTATCTATTACTATTTTAGTTTTCTTGCTGGATCTTGTCCTTTAAAGGCCATAGTTTTTGATTTTTCTGTTGATATTATTATACCATTAACTTTGGCTATCCCATTTAGATCTAAAATGGCTTTCTGTAAGTTATCTTCAGCATTTGTAATTATTATTTGGTCATCGGCAAAAAGGAGAGTGTTTAAGTTCACTGTAGGTGAAATTTTATTCCTTGATGTAAATTTTTATTCCATTTTATTATTATTTCATTTAAGTACTGGTGATTATAAAATAATGTCAAGTGTTCAGAGCCCTCTAGCGAGTAATGTATTGGATGAAACACACCAATATTCGGTAGACGTACACAGTATAACATGGGGATTCAATTTAACGAAAAAAAAGTACCAAAAGTCACCAACAGGGGAAATTTTGGCGCTGCCAAATTAATTTTAGTTGGTGTGACTAATGAATGACTAAATGGCAAATGAGAGACAGCACACATCAATTTCATGGTGTTTATTGTTAATTACAAATGAGGTTCAATATGACCACCATTCTCATGTTCCAGGAACTGCATACGGTGCATGACATTTTCCACAGTGGCTCGCAACATATTGGAATTGATTTGTCTCACGTGTAACATTATTCGATCTTTCAAAGTTGGAATATTGGGTACATGTCCTTGATACACAATGCTTTTAAGAAATCCCACAGCCAAAAGTCACAAGGATTGAGATCAGGCGATCTCGGTGGCCATGGTGTGGGAAATGCACGACTAATGATTCTTCTGTCAGAGAAATGTTGTTGCAAAACACGCTGTACCTGAAGTCCGATGTGGAGTGGTGCACCATCCTGCATGAAGATGGTCGAATCGAGACATCCTCTTTGCTGCATTTGTGGAACCACAAAGTTCTGTAGCATATTGGCATACCTTTTAGCATTGACGGAACAGGTCACTGGTCCGTTTTGGTGATTTCCTTGTAAAAGTTGGATCAATGATAAAAGATGCCATAAATCTGCACCACACTGTGACTTTGGGCGAGTGGATAGGCATCTGCAGACACACGTGCAGATTAGTTACAGCCCAAATGCAACAGTTGCGTGTCTTAATATCGCCGTTCAAATAAAAGTGCACTTCACTCCATAAAATCTGCCACGGCCATGCATTATCCACTTCCAGGCACGCTAAGAATCTCAAAGATAAGTCGATTCATGTGGTTGCATCACCAGGGCGCAATTCTTGAACATGACTGATTTTATAGGGATAAAACTTCAACATCTGATGTAGGATTTTCCACACAGTTGTGTATGCGATATCCGTTTGCTGGGGGTATTGCTCGTGCACTGCTGGTACCTTGCGCATTCGTCCTCTCCTGTTCCACAATAGCAGTTGCAACTTGTTCAACTTGTTGGTGATTGATTGGTTTGCATCCCCCTGCCTACCTGCACTGCTACAGTTCCAGTAGTTTCAAATCGCCGAATCAGTTTTCGTAAGCTTGTTATGTTGATTGGTCCTTTTCGTAAATCTTTCATACGCCAAAAATCACGAAGACAAGCACTGGCATTATTGTTCTGCTGATAATAGAGTCTGACTAACAAAGTGCGCTCACTTAAGGTAAGAGGCATCGAAAAGCAGTTTGTCTACGAATGATAAGAAATCTCAGAGGCTTTCCTTTTATTGCATGATCACTCTCAAGAAATGTGATAATGCAAATTAATGCATTTTACTTGGTAAACAGCACCAAAATGCCCCCTGTTGGCGACTTTTGGTACTTTTTTTCGTTAAATCGAATCCCCATGTTCCCTACATACGTCTACTGAATATTGGTGTGTTTTGTCCAATACATTACTCGCTAGAGGGCTCTGAACACTTGATGTTATTTTATAATCACCTGGTAGATATTAACTTATCTGAGAGGGGACATCCCTGTTGGAACCCTTGGTCTTTCTCTCTCGTATATAATAGCTCGTGATTTAATCTTATTTGTATTTGATTATTTTCATATATACTTGTGATAGCGTTTAGGATATTATTTGGTATTTGTCTTTCTTTTAATATGTTGAATAATATGTTTCTTTTAACTTTGTCAAATGCTTTTTCAAAGTCAATAAATGCAATATGTGTTTCTAAATTGTATTCTCTTCTTTTTTCTGTTATTAATTTTAGGCAAAAGGCTGGGTCTATACATGATTGTCCTTTTCTAAATCCATTCTGTACTTCTAAAAAATAAAGTTTTCGGAATATTTCATTAGTTTGCTATTTAAGATTCTGCTATATATTTTGTAGCAGGAATTTAGTATACTTTTACATCTATAGTTTTTAGTGTCATCTCTATTACCTTTTTTAAAGATAGGAATCACAGTTGCTTTTTTTCATTCTATTGGGGGATACTAGTTGAATAAATTTTATTTAAAAATAATAAGAGTCTTTGTTTGAATCTTGTTACTGTATATTTATATAGTTCTGAGCTTTTCAATATTAAATTCAGTTTTATCCTGCTCAAGATTAAATGGTGATCACTTCCAATTTCAAATCCTCTGCACACTCTACTGTCCTGCACCAGTGAGAAAACATCACTATGAACAATAACATAGTCAATGTGACTTTTCTTATTCTTTGCCTCTTCTCTCCATGTGAATTTTTGCACATTTTTATGTTGGGACATTGTGTGAGTAATAACCAGTCTGTCCTGAGCAGAAATCCAACAGGTATTTACTATTATTAGTTTTGCTCTTTTCCCCAAATTTGCCCAAACTATTTTTGTTTGTCTGACAATCATTTCCTACTCTGTTATTTAGATCCATAACAAGGACCAACTTTTCCTTTTTCATTGTGTCTGTTGCTTTCTAAAGCTCCAAAAAATTCCTCCACTTATCTTAGTAGAGCCTTCTGTGGGACCATAGGCACAAATAGTTGTCATTTCAAGAAGATTAGCCGTGTATTTAGTGTTGAATACTATGGCTACTCTGTCTTTTCCTTGATTGTCATTGCCTGAATATAACATTTTGTATTTATTGCTCAGAAAGAACTCGCCAGTTTTTGTCTTTTTTTTGTTTCAGTCACCCCTATTATGTCGATCTGGTGCTTATCTAATTCCTCAGCTAGCTCCATTTCTTTGCCATTCAGGCTTCTTATGTTGGTAATACCAATCTTGAACTCTGGTGAGGTTAGTTGGGGTGTGTTTTCAGATTTGTTCCAGTAGCTGACTTTTTGCTGTTTGCCCTGGTTCCCTGGCAAAAACAACGGAGGCCTTGTTTAACCGGGCGATGCCCCAGCCGGCATGAAATTCTGTCATGTTGTATTATCATTTTGTGTTTTGGTTTAAGCCAATAAGAATACAATTTGGTTGGCTAAATCCTAAATTGCCAGCCCATCCTCATTCGTTCAGTATCCAGGTAGATATAACAGAGTGCACCACGAGAAGGTGAGGATTGGACATTAGGTCAAAAGCCCTGGGCGGTTCTCTGCATTCCTTTAAAGTCTATGTGGAGGTCTCCTCTCAGTTATACAGCTTTGACCCTTAATCCAGCACTGGTGAGGTGGTAAAATGTAACAAAAGTGGTAAGGTGGGTTCCCACAGACCCACCCAAATAATGTAGTGTAGTATAGAAATCCATATCATTTTAATCAGTATTAGATTACGTATTGTTTAAGATTTTTCCTCACATTGTTCTTTATTAGACTCATCGTTACTGGCTAATTCTAAATCAATTTCACTATCATCATCTCCGCTAAATGGCTCCTCGTCTGTAAAGCGTCATCTATAAGTTGACGTAACCTCTGTTCTTCCTGCTTTTAACTCATCTGGTAAAAAAAAGATATTATTCTCAAAATACCCTCTAAATATTTACGAAAACATATTTGCTTGTAGTTAGTATGTAAAAATATAGAAGACCCAGCAGTAACAATAATATTTTAGTAGAATATGCATGAAACAACTTATGTTTCTGAAGTAAATATAGTCACACTTTTCGTAAGGTTGGGTCTGGTGGACCCCAGCACACTTTACACCTCTGCACACTAATCTTGCTTGCGTGCAACAGTTTGTCGATTAGCGGATTATGGGAGGGTAAGCTATACTGAGACATGACTTACTGCATGTGCTGTTAAAAAGTTATAGTCAATTTAACATCTTTGGGGTCTGTGACACTCCACCTTACTAACATCGGGTTAAGCATCCTGATTATTACATAATGCCTCCAGGGAGTCCAAAGACTCGTTGAGGGATGGTACCTACTCTACAACTCTCCATCCTCACTAACCGCAACTACCTTCATCGTCTACACCAACGCCATCTACTTCCGACTACCACTAGTATTTTCACAGACAATGACAAACATCCTTGCCCATGGTGGGATTGGAACTCGCAGCCTTTTGGCTGGAGAGCGGATACTCTAACCACTCGGTCAACCAGGCCAGCTATATAGAATAGGAGGAGGAGATTTGGGAACAAGGAGAGTGAGTTTGTTGAATTTCTGAAGGATAAATATCTTAAGAAGCATGTAACTGAAGCAACTAGAGACCTTAGTGATTTGAATTTGATCCCTTCACAAGATGTAGTTGTTAATGAGCTATTGACATATATCTCACTGCCACCAGTTGGTGAGAATGATCATGAGGTACTTGTTTGGAGAATGGTGGAATAAGAAAAGATTACTGCCAAAAAATGGATAAATGCGGAAATAAAAGTAAAATGTGGGTAATTATGGGAAACTCTGTAGTCAACTAGCATCAGTATGTTGGGTAGATGAGCTGTGCAGAAAAGTTGTTGACATTGCATGGAAATCCTAAGGCAGTACTGACATAAGAAATATATAACTGCCTACCAAGGGTTAATCAACTAAATAGAGTAGAAGTGAAATGGATGAATAGTGAATCAAGCAAGCTGCATTGTAAATGAAAATGCTGTGGAGTAGGTCCTGTCCTGTTCTGTCAGATGTCTTCTCCCTCCAGGAGATCGACTACCATGTGTCTCCATGTCCTATTCTGCATCTGTCTGCTGCATTCCTCATATGAGAGATAGGTCCCTTCTATATTTTTCATCCACTCCAATCTTTGTTTTCCTCTCCTTCTTTTTCCTTCAACAGTTTCTTCGAGAAGTGTTCTTTGTGGGCAGTTATGTCTAAGAATACGTCCGAAAATAGCTGACTTTTCTCTTTTTAATTTCTTTTTTCAGGTTTCTGGTTTTCACCTATCATCTCTAGTACCTCTTCATTTGTCTTTTTGTCTTTCCATGATATCCTCATAATTTTTCGTAACATCCAAAGGCCTTCAGTTTTTTTGCACTCAGATTGGAGAGTGTCCATGTCTTTACTCCATATAATAATGTGGACCATATGTAACATTTGGAGATTCTTAGTCTTGTTTTCAGATTTAATTCTCTAGATGTTAGTAGATTTTTCATATTGAAAGTTGACCTTGTAATTTCAATCCTTCAAATTTCATCTGCTGTCCTCCTGTTCTCTCTGATCAAGTGTACAAGGTATATGTATATTTGCACCTGTTCTAATTTATTTCCTTTTATATTGATGCATATTTTTGATATTTCCTTTTCTCTTGAAATTATCATGATATTTGTCTTTTTTAAAGTTGAAGCTAAGGTCTTACTGTGCCCTGCAATTAAGGTTTCATCTATAAGAATCTTGAGGTTGTGTTTGTTTCCAGCTAGAAGAACCGTGTTATCTGCATATCTTAGGTTATTAATAATTCTGTCCCCTACAGTTATTCCTTTGAGGTTAGTAATTTTATTTAATATTTCTTCTGTGTATGGGTTAAAGAGAATCAGAGACAAGACAGCGTTTTCTCACACCTTTCTGAACTGGGAATTCTTCTGAGGTTTCTTCATTTATTCTCAAAGATTCAGTCTGTTCCCAGTAAAGATTATTTATTAGCTTAATGTCTTTTCCATCCATGCCTATTTTTAAAAGGATTTCAGTTAATTGCTCATGTTGAACATTGTCAAATGCCTTTTTGTAATCTTTGAAGCAGAGGTACACATCTTTTTGCTTTTCTAGATATCTTTTAATGATGGTTCTGATGTTGAAAATACTCAAGATCTTGTACCTACATTTTCCTTGAAGCCACTTTATGTATCATCTGTTTCTATGTCTATTTTGCTTTTATTTCTTTCAAGAATAACATATAAGAGGACTTCTGATACTTAACTGATGAGGCTAATTGTTCTTAACTCCTCACATCTTGTAGCTTTTTTTTTCGCGGGGGGATTGGAACGAAAATTGAGTGATTAATATCTTTGGGTAGAAATCCAGTCTCATATATCTTATTGCATGATTTTATTAGGCATATCAGTCCTCCTTCATCTAGAGCCTTCAACCATTCTGCCAAGATTTTATCTCTTCCTGTAGCTTTATGTTTTAGTTTTCAGACAGCGTTTTCATCTTCAAAAAGTAAAATGGAGGGTCCTTCTAAATCTGTCTGTTTGGGAATATTATTTCTATGTTCCTTGTGTATTCAATCCATCTTTCCATGATTTCTTTTGTATCCATTAGAATATGATCTATTCTAATGGCATATATTAATGACACTTGTGTGATTTACTGTATTTGTCCTGCTTGTCATTTCTCTCCTGTGCTTTTTATCAAGGTTTTCAGTGTCTGTACATTTATTCCTAATCCATTCCTCTTTGGCTTTCATGCATTCTTTATTCATGCTTTTATATTTGTGTTTGTTCTTTAACTTTTTTTCTTTGTTCCATCAACTTGAATATTTTTTCATTTATCCTAGGTTTACTCCTTTTCCTTTTTAATTGTGGGAGTATATTTTTGGCTGCTTTGTTGATGCTATTTTTGAATGTTTGCCAGTTCATGTTAATTTCATCAATTGGTCTTCTATTTTCTATGTGAATTGTGGTGTCAGACTTATAAAGCAGTCTAACTTCTTAGTTGTTAAGTGAGTCTGAATCATAGGTTTCTCTTATGAATGGTTGGCTTGGTATGATTTGTAAGTTTTATTTTGATTTTTGCAATCGCTAGGTTGTGGTCTGATCCTATGTCTGCTCCAGGATATGTTATTGCATTCTCGAATCTTTTGCTTATTATTATTATTATTACATGATAATAATAATCCTCCTCCAAGGAGTCAAGACCCATCAAGGGAGGGCACCTACTCTACAACTCTCCATCTCCACCACTCAGTCCACCAACTACAGCTAACCACATCATCTACACTTTCACTTGTTTAATTTCTAATTCCAAGACCTTGGTTTCCCATGCAAAATGAGATTTTTTCTGAACCCACTCTCATTTAGGTCGACAATCATTATAATAATATGACTTAGCACTAGAGATTGAAGTGTTCGGATGTCTTCATAAAACTGTTCCAACTCTTTGTCTGGGTGGTCTTGAGTTGGTGCATATGCTTGGATAATATACAAGTTAAATGGTTATGCGGCTATTTTGGCTATTATGATTCTGCCATTTATGGGCCAATATCCAGTAGAGATTTTGCAATTGTATTACTTATTAGAACAAGTGTCACTCTGTTAAGGGTGTAAATCACTGCAGGAGTTAATTATAGTATGATTTTTTCTTTGTATTATGCCTGTATCTGTCCACCTTACTTCACTGATACCGGCAATATCTACCTTCCTCACTTCTAATTCCTGGATTAAGTTGTTTAATTTGCCCACCTCCTAGAGTGTCCTGATGTTCCATGTTACTATTTTCAAGAGATTGCTCCTGGTTTTCAGACAAAGGACATCTGAGAATATCCTCCCCAGAGGGTTTTGGATATCATCTGCATACACTACCTTAGTAGTTCTTATCTTACAATTCCCGATTTCATGCTTTAATTGTGACATGGTGTTTCATGGTTGACTATGGATAAATATGTGGTGATGCTCCGGTCTCTTCCACAATGACTGGCCACAAGTCCCTGTGTCAGAAGCATGCTCTTGAATTGCCGTACATCTTGCTGTCATGTCCTTAGTGCCGTCGATTAGTCTACGTTAATTCTTTTGCCATCTTGGCCATTCCAGACTTCATGCATATAAAGGTTGACATTCCCTATTTATGTTGCTGATACCCTCACTTAGTTTAGCCCACCAACCGAAGCGTTTTACCAGGGTGTAGCTGCTGGTGTGCACTACCAACTTTGAGCCATAAGTGAGAGTTAAGTGTATGCAAAGACTGGAGCCTGATATCCTGACCCCAAGATCAGCGGCTGACATCAATACTAAGACATTACCTTTCCATTTGCCCAATACATCCTCATACATGGAGTAGGTACAAGACAGTTAGTGGCAATGAGATCCATGAAGAGTATAGAGTGCAGGACAGGAAGGTGACAAACATGATTAAAAAAAAAAAAAGAAAGAAAGAAAAGGTGCAGTATGAGAGGAGATTGGCTGGTCAGACCAAGGTTAATTGTAGGGAATTCTGCTATATGGTAAGAAAGAAAAACAGTAATTATAGCAGGTTGGCACTGGTAGGTAGTTGTGGCAGCAGAGTGGCTATTGCAAAGGATATAGTGAAATTATCAAATGAGCACTTTATCAGCATATATTGTACTGGTGTAAATGATGCCATGCAATATGTAGAAGGGAGACCAGTATTAGGAGAATTGTATGAGTAAGTGTAGATGTTAATAAGGCTGTGAGAATGTATGACATATCACCATGTATTTTTAAGGAATGTGCACAACAGTTAGTATAGTTCTAGGACATGGCATGGTTCTAGAACAGTAGTTTTCAGTTATAGACCAGTCTGTAAAATTAGTTGTAGTTATGATGTTGGAGAAATTGGTCAGGAATAGAATACAAGATTGAGTTGATGAACAGAGTATTTTTTATTATGGTCAGCATGGATTTGTAAAGGGTAGGTCTTATTTTAGCAATTTGCTTGCATTTTATGACAAGGTAATGAGTGTGTTAGATAAGGGAGAATCATATACAGTAATATTCTGGAACCTTGCAAAAACGTTTAATAGATCGTGACATAAGTTTAGTGTACAAGCTGCAGAGGATGGAAATAGATAATATATTGGTGATTGACTCTCTGTGTGATTCTAGTAAGTTGTGTATGATAGAGCAGTATCTCAAAAAAGGAGAGTAACCAGTGGCATGCCCCATGGTTCTGCTCTTGGGTCCCTTCTGTTTAATTTGTTTGTAAATGATATATCATGTAGTCTGAATTTGATCTTCAGTTGTTTGCTCATGATGCAAAGTTTCAGAATTATAATTAGTACTGATGTCATTTCTCTTCAGAAAGATTTGAATAGACTTTTGACTTGGACAAAGGAGTGGGTTTGTAGTTTTAATATTAATAAGTTACATTTTGAAGTGCAGAAATGCAAGGCTGTGTACTATATTGATTTCACTGTACTGCAGAAAGTGAATCAAATTTGAGATTTTGGAGATGTTTGACAATGAAGTTTAGAGGGCATATTTCAACTGTTGCAAAGACAATATATCATAATGCCACTATGATAATAAAATAAATAAATAAATAAACACTAACGTGTAGGGACGAGGTGATTGCATCACTGTATAAAGCACTGATCAGACCACACTTGGACTAATGTGGTTTACAGTATGATGTGGAAACATTGGAGAGGAAGCAGAAAAGAGCTACTAAGACAATATCTGGACTCTGGAGAGAGAGAGAGGGGGGGGGGGGTGTTTGAAGAAATTTGGGTTGCAAAGTTTGGTGGATGAGGAAAGAAATGATATGATAGAGACGTTTAAGTTAGTAAAGGTATTTTATTGGATTAATTCAGAGGAGGATTATAAAAAGAGTGGAAGAACCAGTGACCATCCCTGGAAGTTATGAGTGTGGTGAAGAGGGATATGAGTAGATTTTTTTTACATGGAAAATTATGAGTGAATGCAATGCAATGCATTACTGGAATATTGTTAATGCAAGGGGGGGGAGTGTTAAGGATTTTAAGATTCAGTACAATAAATATATTGTCACTAAGATGAAAAGCCAAACGGCTGTTTTTCTGGCAAGGTTGATACGTTAAGGCGATAAAAATCCCTTTTGTTTTTCAGCCAGTAAGCGAAACTAAGATCGAAAACTACGATCTGAACGTTTCATGCCGATGAACTGTCAGCGTATCCAAGCATAAGTGACCACTTGGTAGTGCCACACCACGGCAACTCGTTGCAAAGAACCTCCCATGATGAGTCTGCCAACCCCATTGAGGGGAGGATAATAATAATAATTGAAATATTGCAATGCATTAATTTTTATCCAGTTACTCTTTTATATATATATATATATATATATAAAATCTTTCATAAAATGCATCTTTATTAAATTTAGCTAATTAGTTATAAAAATTATTTAGTGGGGATAGAGGTACAGTGAAAATGTCTGTTTTTTGGACTAGAAGACAGGATAACTGGTGGTCTAGTCAGGTAATAGGTGATCTGTTGTATTATACTTCATCTTTACCCCATTGAAATATATATAGTTTGTTGCAACTGAAGAATAATATCATGAATTGCACATTTTTGTTACAGGCCATATGCCAACACTGCCGACAGTTAACTGCCATTAATCTTAGTCGTTGCAAAACAATAACAATTGCCTCTATACGTTCCTTAGTAGACAGCTGTACAAAATTGACTAGCTTTGATTTATCTGCATTATCTCAGGTAAGGAGTTCTTTCATAAGGATGTTAACTCAGGAATCTAATATTTAATTTGAAGTAAGAATTAAATTTCATTATATTTTTGAATGTTCAAATTATCTTCTCTGGCACATGTAATAAATATAACACACTATTTTATTACTATTTTATAAAATGTTTGTATTACAAAAAAATATATAAAGGATAAAATACATACTCAGAATACAAATTATGTAAAAAGTTATATTCTTACTTTTGAATACTCTGAATTTATATTCACATTGTATCCAAGTATCTGTAAAACAGAATTCTGCTCATGAAATTGTATTCATGACTTGTGTTTTCTATATGCTCAGAACAGTATATAGGAAAACAAATGGATTGTACTAATTGTATTCATTAGAGCAGAAAGTATGTTCCTAGAAAGCAGATATATTCCTTCCAATATACAGGTAGTCCTCGACTTACGACGGCCAAAATTATTATTAAAAATTCTCTAATTTAACTTTGCCGCCAGCATATACATACATATATCACATTACTTTTGTATACGTCAACGTGGTTAGCTGAGTGACTATGTGCTTCGCAACCATATGACTGGGAAAGGAGTGTCCTAAGTTCGATTCCCGTCGCCGACGTGAGGAGTTTAAGGATCTTTCTCAGACATAGCCAAGTTAGCCAGTCTTGGGCGTGGACCGCAGGGTTCTCCCCCACCCCAGTTTATCTGGTGTTTTTCCTCCTGCAAGTAGGCAAACTGGCCCCGTGAACACACGCAGCTAAGACATAGGACACATCGAGAGGCATAGGGCTAGCCACCTTATCCTCGGGATGGGTACAGCTTAGAAGGGGCTAAAGAGAGCTCCATAATAGGCCTAATACCTGAAGGGAAGAAGAAGAAGAAAAATGACTTTTGTATATGCATTGCAGCATCGCCATTAGTCGACAAGCAAGGCTTATCACCAATACACAATAGCTGCTGCTATGATTCACCCACTTTTAACTTATCACAGCCTTTGGCACATTAGTTGCTAATCAGCAGTCGAAGTATTCGTTTCTCTCATTACAATTTTTGTATCTTGTAACCCTATCATGTCCAGTAAGTGAAGTGATGAAAATGATGAAAATTCCAACATAAAAAAGAAGGCGAGGAAAGCTTTAAGTTTAGATGTTAAAATGAAGGTTTCAACAATATAAAAGATAAATCAAGAATAATGGAGGCAGCTAAAGGGGCAGTTAATATGAAATGTAGAATTTTAACGAAAAAAAGAGAAGGGCCAATTCATGAAATGGAGAAGCTTTTAATGATATAGTATAATCAACAAGAATATTCCTCTCATTTTGTTTATGATTCAAACAAAAGCACGCAACCTATTTGACAATTTCAGGAAACAACAAGATAAATATGGCGAGCATACATTTAACGCTAGTAAAGGTTGATTTTATCGATTCAAAAGCCGATTTAACTAACATAGCATACAAATAACGGAAGCTGCTAGTTCTGATTTTGAAACTCAAAATTTTCAAGAAAAATCTGAAATAAACACACATCAAAAATGATGATTTTTGATATGTGTTTATGTATTTTTTCTTAAATTTTTCTTTCTTAATTTGTATTTATGTATTTATATGTATATGTGCTAATAAATAATTTATAAATGTTTACGAGGTTTATACAATTTTAACCATTTTAAGTTAAATAGAAACCTATTTATGAAAATATTATAACAGAAATCAAACAAATCAAGAATTAAAAAGTCCTCAACTTACGTCAGAATAGACTTATGACGGAGACGTTGGAACGGAACCCCGTCAAAAGTCGTGGACTACCTGTAGTGTAGTATATTATTCTTGTGTAGTATAAAATATACTACTTAACAACTGAAAAAAATACCTCTCTGCTCAACTATATAGTTCAGTTAAAATATGGTGTTTACCACTGTGTTTTATGTAAAGTGCATAGCAGAAGGCTGTTAACCATTTACCTCTCTGTACTTTATCAATTAATTCCCCACTAATGATTGTCCTGGTAAGGACTGAATTGTTTGTTTGAATTCATCATCATCACTCACCTTTATTCTGCCTGTTGGGTAGACAGTTTTGCAGACTTATTGTTATATGTCTAAATATGATTTTTGGATGGTTTGCCTGTACTGTATGAGAGAAAAATCCACATTTCTGAGAGAGAAATACTGCTGCTTCCTGTCCTTTGCAGAGAGAAACTGAACCAGATCTCTTTCCCAAATAGGTGATGCATAGCTGAAAGTATCTTTCCTATCTGGATATAGTAATTTCTCAAATGCACTGTAACATGAGCAGATGGCGTTGTTTGAATATAATGTGTTCCATTTGAGATCTAATAATCATCTGTGAAATATATCCAGCATTTTACTTTACTTTTCTTTAAATGCAAAAGTATAAAATAAAATAATGATAATTGTTCTGCAACTGTGAGGTCACAAATGCTTAATGACTCAGTATATTTATAGAAGATTGTAGGATATCAAAAGTAACATTGTAGTTGTTTGTTATCATTAGTAACTGAGACAAAAAAGTCTCAGTAAGCATATTTCAAGCAATGGGGACCAGTTTTTCTGTTCACAAAATTGCCTAAATTGTTGCTTTATGTTGCTATTACAATGATATGTAGATGTGCTTTTAATAAAGAATATCTTCATTATCTTTTCTTTTTCAAAAAAATGTATGGAAAATAAACAAAGTTGCAAATTCACTTTCATAAAAAAAATTTTTTTAATTAACAAAAAATTTAAAGAAAAATGTATTTTTTGGAAACCTGCTCAAAAAGCAAAATAATTAACATTTAGAAACAACTAAAAAAAATGTCAGATTAGTGTTCAAAACCACAGGTTCACAACTTTTTTAGTGATGCAAAGTGTTGTATTCAGATCTGTAAATTTTTAAATATACTGGTTTTGCTTTTGTTTGAAGCAGATTCACCAACATTTCTTTTCTATTTTTAGTGAGTGCATTATAACTAGAAAAAAAAAATATTCTGGTTTTCCAAAATCTCAAATTGCACACATCTATATCTACTCATACAGGCAGCCTCTTGTGACCATAGAATATGTTTTTCGGCACTGTGATGCAAGGGAAAATGATGTGTTCCAGCCTTACACAACATTATTAGTTTTTTAAATTCCATTTAAAAGTCACATCATTTTTATTCCATAGTTATGAGGAAATTTGAGTTGTCTTCAAATGCCTATCGCTCCATTTGAAACAATCCATGTTTTTACAAAATAAAGTAGTGCTCATAAGATTACATTATTCTCTTTGAAGTTCCTCTTGAAAAACATTTCAAAAGCCATTATGTGTCTCAAAGAAACAAATACAGGTTTCAAAACCATTGACATTATTCTGGTGTTTACCAGAATTTTTGCCAAATAAAATCCAAATTTACACCCATGAATTGAGAATTCCTCCTGGAGTTCATAGGGCCACAGTCATAAAAAAGAAATTGACAGTTATCCTTTGCAGAAACAGACTAAAACTTTGTCAGGTGTTTTCTTTGGACAGCTACAACTTTATGGATGACAGATATTTTGGCATGATTTATTGTTCCTTTTTTTTTTGAGGAACTAAAATGTAAGGAAGAGTTTTCTCTCTTTCTCTAGTGATAATTGTGCCACAAAAAGTTTTTAGAGCTATAAAAAAAAAAACTGGCAGTCTTCATCAAGCTTAGCTGCTGTTAACCTTCTCAACATTACAGAGAACTCGCTTAGTAATAGTTTTGTGCTAATTATAAGAATATTATCCATATATCTACTATAAGAGACATGCATGCAGAAATTGAGGAGAAAGGGTCCTCATGATGGACAAGGTAGCTGTTATTCATCTGATGAAATGTTCCAATAGAGTAGGCAAATAACTTCCTTGTAAGTTTGTCACTAAAAGTAAAGTGGTTGGCTGCTGAAGAGCTCTATTATCAGAGAAGAGGTTTAGGTGGGGAATGGAAGGCTTTCAGAGAAGTGTATAGATTATTTTTCTGTAGATGGTGATTGCACTATACTATAGGAAATCATTTTCCACCCAAAGATTTTCAAAAACATCAATGCTACTGTGCAATTGGAATCCCTATTCTGTTAGTAACAAAGTGGAAATTCTGTCTACTCGGTCCTCCAAGCTAGTGTTAACTAATAATAAATAAATGAAATAAAAAATTATTTTAAAAAATCATTAGCCTGTCCATAGTACTCATGCACTATAAGGTTTACAACTGTTTATGGGTGGAAGACATATACAAAAAAAAAAAAAACCTTGTTTTACTAATTGGGTAGCATATTTGCAATCCAGTGTATACAATCTGTGGATGTGAGTCCACTACCCTGCTTATTGGATAGTGAAGTAGCTTGAAAAAAGTACCATGTTTGATTTCTAGAATAGGATTCACAGATCATCTAAACCTTAGTCAAGCCATGATAGTAATGTACTATACCAGTGCTTCCCAAACTTCTGGATGTCAGGGCCCCCTTTACAAAAATTAAAATGTTTCACGGCCCCCCCCTCGAAAAAAAATCGTAATAGAGAGATATATTATTATAATATTTATTGTATTTATATTCAATACAAAACATACACAGTGAATATTATTATTCAGGCCTCCATGGAGTCAAAAGACTCATCGTGGGAGGTCCTTCCTAAGAACATAAAGTCTGTCAAGACTCATCGAGGGGAGGTCCCCCCTAAGAAATACAAAGTCTATCATACCACTCCTTAAACTCATTGACCGTTCTCGCTCCCACCACTCCATCAGGCAATGCATTCCACGGTTCAACCACCCTCCACACAAAGAAACCACTCCTTACCCTCTTGCTCACAGTTTCCTTTCGTAACTTCCAGGGATGGCCTCTTGTCATCACTCCTTCCCGCTGTTCAACCAAGCCAAAGAACTCCCCAGTGTCAACCCTGTAACCACCTCTCAACAGTTTAAAAGTCTCAATCATATCACCTCTCCTTCTTCTATCCACCACACTCTGCAGTCCACATTCCCTCAGCCGATCCTCATAACTATGCTTGTACAGTCCTGAAACCGTCTTTGTATCCTTTCCACAGTTAATTTATCCCCTTCAAATCCTGGGGACCAAATCTGAGAACAATGGTCCAAGTGTGGTCTGATCAGAGACTTATACGACGGAATGATAACCCTCTTATCTCTGCAGGTCAGTGTCCTTCTCATAATTGCAGCAATCCTCTGTATTACCTTCACCACCTTTGCAATATGTCCCCTAAACTTCAGGTTTCTATCAATCATCAACCCCAGATCTCTTGTCTCCCCTACTTCCTCCAGTATAACTTCTCCCATAGAGTATGCAGCATCCCATCGATGTTTCCCAAACCTCAAGACCTTACATTTTGCTGCATTAAACTGACAACCCCCATTCATTTGCCCATCTATCTAGCTTATTTAAATCCTCTTGCAGAGCTACCACATCTGCACTATTACTAATAATCCTTCCCAGCTTCGCATCATCTGCAAACAACTGAATATCCCCTTGCAATCCACTGGCAATGTCATTGATATAAAGGTTAAACAATATAGGTCCTAGTACTGAGCCCTGTGGGACCCCACTTGTAACCCTCTGCCTCCTTGAAACTGCTCCACCATACACAACTTTCTGATACCTATCAGACAGCCAATCCTGAATCCAGTTGACCAATCTGACATCCAGACCTATGTGCTGCAACTTAAATATCAGCTTATCATGTGGCACCCTGTCAAATGCCTTCGCTAAGTCTAAGAAAATTGCAGTATATGCCTTTCCCTCATCTAATGTTCTTGTAACTTGATTATAAAAGGCTAGCATATTGCTAAAACAAGAATGTCCTTTCACAAATCCATGTTGACTCTCACAGATAACATTACCCTCATCTGCCCAATGCTGTATACGCTCCCTTTCTCCATATTGCAAAAATCAAATGCATATATTACATTTTTTGCCTCTTACCGTTTGGTTCTGAAGACGATGCGGGCTGTTCTGGTAAAATATGAAATACTGTCCTTTTTTTTGAGTCTGTTTCTGCTTCTTCTGATTGTTCGTGGGAATTTTTTTTTTATTTTTTATCAGCCACTTATCCATCTCAGGGTTAAATTTTTTAACGTAGAATAGATCAAATAATATCACCACTTACCGATACTGGCACACCACAGACTGATAACACGAAATTAGTGAATATTACCTGAATGAGGGAATCCCCGGACCAGGAACATTTTTCTCTTTTGTGACTTTTCTTCCTTTATGGTAATTAAGCTTAACGCAAAACAGACAGCAAAGGCAGGTTATTAATAAGTGCATATGATTGGTGCGCTATTAACATAAGATCATGCAACTGAAAGATAAAAGCATAGCTGACAATTGAGTTGAAATGCTAACTCTCTTCAACCGAATTCCATATGTGAAACTGCCATAACATTCATTATATATATATATATATATATATATATATATATATATATATATTACTTAATTTTAACACTTTTACGAATTTTACCACGTTCGGTTGAATTTTATTGGGAAATCGAACTCACACACATCTAATTAATAACAATAGTTTTTAGTTAGATGCTGTGTTTGCCCATGCAACATATGGTTTTGTTTCAGTCTATACAGCATAGTTTCTGTATGAGGGGACATGTGATTCATTAATTAGTGTGTTTTTATCCCAGTTGTCTCTAATTGCACTATTTGTTGAGAAATATATTACACGGACTCCTCATACCTTATTCACTGGCATAATAAAGGTACTTGTTTTTATTGCCTCTGCAGTATAGTGGCTGTTATGGAGGGCATGTTGTTTACCATTGCAAGGGCATTACTATCTCCCCACATGAACTTGTTTAAGCTTTTTTTCATGTGTGAAGTTATTGATAACAGAAAACTAGCTCGGATGACAGTGATAATATAAAACGAGTTTTGATATGTATATAAAGTCAATATCAACACTCCTGATTACGAACGAGTGATGAAAGGGACAGGAAGATTTGGTGCTTCCCTGGAGAGCATTCAAAGTAAATACAATTAACCACTGCTTTGAAATGAAACATATGAATAAGCAATATTTACTAATATTCATTAAGCACCGAAATACGCAGGAAGCAGAGTTTGTGAACCAACACCAATGTGTGAATTTTTCCATTAAAATATAAAAAATAACAAAAAAGAAATAATAAATAATAAAAGTTAAATACGTTTCTTTTAAAATAAAAAAAATCTACTTAGTCTTAAAACATTTTATATTTGTTTTCATTATTTCACGGTCCTCCTCAACAAAACCTGAGGCCCCCCCCCAAGGGGGCCACGGCCCACAGTTTGGGAAGCGCTGCACTATACGACCAATGTCATGTAATTAAATAATGTCATTATTAATGAATGAGTCTTCTGATATTTTTTGACTTCTAAAAAGCAAATTGATCTGGTTTTGTCTGATAGAATTTGAATTGCTATAACTGCATTTAAAAATATGTACCAAGTGGCATTTGAATTGAATGCATTTACATAAGTAATGTCTTAAGTACTACAGTACTCAAGCAATTTTAGGTATTTGTATTTTTCTAAGCACTTGATTACTTAAATGTTTCAATGATACACTGCTTTCTACTTGGTTATAAAATAATAATGGACATTTCTTATCCTCAATTAGTGCATAAATAATTATTTACTTACCAGTTGAGAGTTTACTTATGAAAAATAGATAACTGTCAGAAACATGAACTATTGTTTTCTACTTGGTTATAAAATAATAATGGACATTTCTTATCCTCTGGTGTTTACCAGGTCCCTTGCAGTTGTAAACTGTCTTACTTTGGCCAAACAGGCAGGAAAGCGAATGTCAGAATTTCGAAACACAAGGACTACATCCGTTTTCACAAATACAGTCATTCTGGGCTTGCGGACCATGCTCTGGATACACGCCACAGAATACGGTGGAAGAAAGCTACGGTGATACACCGTAGCAAATATAAATTTGAAAGACTTTATGGAATCAGCCTCAGCCCTAAGAAATTCTCCAAACCTCAACAAATTTGGTTGTATGCGACTGCCCCAAATTTGGGAGGCCTACATCAGCAGACCTTCAGCCCAACTTCCAAGAACACCTACTTAGCCCACTAGAGGGCACCATCAGGACTGTTAGGAGAACAATAGCTTCATCTCTTCATTCCCAGTTTCTGTGTTGTAGTGCCTACGTGCACGTAACTTTTTTGTAAGTTCCTTTAGAAGATGGCAATGTGACGTTGCCGAAATATCGGAAAATATTTATTAAAGTTTAATTTAATTTATATCCTTAATTACGTTGTTCTATTCCTTAAGTGTTTTAATAATGCATAAGTAAAAATACTAATAAAAGATGAATGTTAGCTCCTTCAGGTCCGTTTTGAAACTTTTGACAGTTCATATCAAATTTTGAATTTCCATAAACTCTTGATAACTTTCATACCTTTTGACAGGCAAGCATTGTTTGCCACTTAATAAAAAATATCTACTAACATTTTATACTTTTTTTGTAATTTAACATTATTTTATTGCAGTCATCAATGAGTAATAACAGCCCAATATCAGCAGGCTGCTTGAAATATATACTGTCCATATGTGGAGAGCGTCTTACCCAGCTGTGCCTTGCCGAAAATTCAATTGCTAACTTTAATCCAATTATTAAAGCTATTGCTGTAAGTACTAGTTATGCAGAAAAATATACTTTTTTTATAATCAAGAATTTTGCATAAAATTAGTAATTATGATTCATAATTTATGCTTGTTCTATTTTTGATATACAAGAAAAATAATAATGTATTAGAAGAATCAAGAAAATGTATTAGAAGAATCAAGAAATATGCACAGTTTTCAAGAAAAACAAACTTGAAAGACAAATAATTATAAGAAGTTTAATTTAAATAAAGCCATTTAATATAGAAAGCCTAAAAATTAACGTCTGTTTTTTGAATAAAACAAGAAATACGAGGTGGTCAAAATTAAAGTACCTCTGTTTAATGCCTTATGGAGTGCAGTGCCGCCCAGTGATTGAAATGCTGTGAAACTTTGAAGGACTACATTGTGCATTGTAACAAAGCAATATCTAAAAAAAAAAAAAACTGTACATCAAAAAAACTGTACACCAGAGGGTGCTATATGATGTACTGAACATAGATGTAGTAATTTTTCTGTGTGTATAAGAAGGTGAAAAGTGACACAAGCATAATTAACATTTTTATTCACTTCCATTATGCATTCACAGGTTGCAATGTTCAATGTGCTGCCCTTTCCAGTATGTCACAAACTGCATCTTTTGCTCAGAGTATTCAGTGGTAGAACTCAGCTGATTGGGACTATGTTGCACACATGCTGCATTATGTGGTCTTTCAGTGCTGGCAAGTTATCAGGATGATCCCACTAAACCCTGTCTTTGAGAAATCCCCTTGACCAGAAGTCACAGGAGATCTGATCAGGTGAACAAGGCAGTCATGCAGTGGGAAATGCACTGCTGATCAGTCTGTGTTTTGTGAAATGTTCTAACCTGTTAAATCCTTTTGGCACCTGCCGAATTGATATGCAAATTCCATGCATTTGATGTTTATTCCCCTGGCAGTGAATTTTGGAGGGTTTGTTTTTATTTTATTTTTTATGTATTCCTGCAAAGTTTCTCAGCATATGAGTCACTAGTTGGTGTTCCAACTTAAAACAGGGAATAATTTAATTTTGATCACCCTATACTTACATAATTTAATTTTTATACATAGACTAGAGGATACTAATATCCAGAATCAAATATCATCAATTTTCTGATGATGTACTCCCAAGAGGTGTTACTATGACAGCACTACATGATTAAGTTTACATTATAATTAATCTCCTATCAACAGTTTCCCTCCAAATCAACCTGTTACTTGTGAGCATCCAATATTGTTGTGTCTAACATTTTGTTCTTCTAAGGAATTCTGACAGAATCATTCCACCTAGACCTTGGTCTTCTTTTGGGTCTCTTTCTTGCCATCTTGGCATCAAACACCTGTTTTGCTAACCTTTCTTCACCCAATTTGTTTAAGTGGCCATACCACCTTAAACTTGCTATGCTGACACATTTTTGAATGGTAATAATGTCAAGTTCCTTTTTAATATCTTCATTTTTAATATGATTCTGCCATTGGTTCACTCTGTTAAATTGTGATCAATTGAGAATATAGAAATTCCAATCTCTTTATAATTTAACAATCAAAACTAGAGAGATTGAATAAATACATATGTTTGTCTCTGAGTATATTGTAGTGTAACCTTGTAAATATATCCAAGTTCCATACTGTACAGTTTTCCTTGTCTAAGTATGTTAGAATACAACTGAGTAAGTGTATCAAATATTCTATAATTTACATTAAATTATGTTGTTAGCAAGTTATCTATGAGATATGCCTTTGTCATTACAATACCAGTATCAATCAAGGTCAGGGTCCTGTCATGAGTGCAACTAAGTAAATGTGTCAAATGTTGTATAGTTTACATTAAAATTTGTTGTTCGTAAGTTGTCCATAAGATATGCCTTTGTCATCACAAGACCAGTATCACTCAAGGTCAGGGTCCTGCCGTCTTTGTTTGAATTGAGCTGCATATGGCAATTTTGTCCCACCCTTCAGCTTGGGTGAATCGGTCAATCTTTCAGACCATTGCAGCACGACTTGCATAAAGTTTGGAAGGGAGTGTCACTCAAAGTCCTGGAGCAGTAATATGAGAAGGACAGTTCGCCCTGGCAATCACATACCAACGGTGCAGGAGAGGGGTAAAAGAGAAGGTGGTCGCTGTGACGTTTGACCCATGTGACTAAGACTTTCAACAGTATGTGGATATCGTAGAGTACGGGAATCCCCGTGACCAGTGGAAAATAAAAAGGCCAAGAGCACCCACTCTCCCTCTCTTTTGTTCTTGGATCGTCTCGTATTGGGATTCTCGAGGTCATAGGCTGGACGAAAGTGGCAGAGCCTCCACTCCGGAGTTGGTTGGATGATGCATCACCAGAGACAATAGATCCAAAGTCCCGTAGATCTACAGCCGAGCCAGCCATGCTTTCGTCGTACGGAGGTCGAGGAGAATTGTCAACAGCCCGGAGAACCACCTGCCACTGTTTTCAGTTAAGGAAAGGAAAAGGGACAGGGACATTCTATTGAAGAAAGCCAGCTTCCGACAAGTCGACAACGGTGATGACCTCCGAGATAGATAAGTAGAAACTTTTTATTGCTAGCTGTGGATGAAAGGAATTTGTTTAAGTGATCGATTTAAAGAGAGAGCATTAATGATAACATAAGACTGGACTGTAGCGATCAGAATCTTGAACGATAAAATATTATAGTTTCGTAGCAGTGCTAAGTTATTGTACTAACTAGGAGAATGTTGAGATGATTCGGAAAGGGTTTTGAAGATTAGCATTGTGGTTTTAATGATAGTGCTGCTAGAATTTTGTATTGAGTTGAATGATATGGCTGATATCCAAAATAGCCTGTTAGCATTTAGTTTAGAAGTGTTATTGCCACATGTGTTTAGCCTTGTAAGAAAATTTATTAGTTAATTAATATCATTGATAATACTAAGCATGGAATGATTGGGCCCAGTTAGAGTTTTAATATCTTAATATATTAACCATTGACTGAAATTGTGTAGTGTTCTAATCTGTATGTATCGTATATAATATTCATTAAACCTTTGTTTTCTTTAATCTAATCAAGTTGTCTGTGTGTGGAATCTAATGCACTGCTTATAAAAGGATTAATGAGAACCTCAGCGGGGAATTAAGGAATAAGACCATGGCCACGCCTGTAGATTTAGGATATCACTTGTGTTCCTTCCTGAGATCATCTCTCTTTTAATATAACTTATTAAATTCATTAGTCCTAAGAGGTGCATTCTCAAAATATAAATATCTTAGAACTTCTTGAGAAGTTGATCTCAGGACTCTGAGACATCAGGATTGACTCCTCCCAGAGCCAATTCTCTTGTTAACCAGAGGCATGTGTTTTCAAGAAAGTGTCTTATCAATATCGTTATATAAAATCACAAACATCCGTTAAAGGAAGGAAGGCAATATAACAACTTCCCTAATTTTTCTCAACCCTCATATCTGTGGTTTGTAATCTTTGATCAAGTGTTTTATTTATAATCCAACTCTCAGATCCATAACTTAAAATTAGTTTAAAAACTATCTTGTATACTGCTAGTTTGGTGTTTAGGCTAATTTCTCTCTTATTCCATATAAATTTATTTAGCTGGCTACCCACAATACCAGCTCTGGTTATTCTGTTGTCTATTTCCAGATTTAACTTGCCATCTTCACTAAAAACAAGTAAAATATTTCATCTTAATAACTGAAATATTTTACTTGTTATATAGGATCTATTTTCTGAATGGAGATCCTCCATTCAGAAATTTTGGTCTTTTTATTGCTCATTTACATGCCAAATTTGTTACAGCTTTTATTTAATTTAGTCAGTGAGAGCTGTATAACTAAGAGGAGACCTACACATAGCCTTTAAAGGAATGCGGAGAACCGACAGGGCTTCTGACCTAGTGTCCAATCCTCACCTTCTCGTGGTGCACCCTGTTGGGTATCTACCTGGATACTGAACGAATGAGGATGGGATGGGATGGCAATTTCGGATTTAGCCGACCAAATTGTATTCTTATTGGCTTAAACCAATATACAAAATGATGGTACAACAGGACAAAATTTCATGATGGCTGGGGTGTTGCCCGGTTAAACAAGGCCACCGTTGTTTTTGCCAGGGAACCAGGGTGAACAGCGAAAAGTCAGCAACTGGAACAAATCTGAAAGCACACCCCAATTCAACATCACCGGAGTTAAAGATTGGTACTATTATTATTATTATTATTATTATTATTATTCCTGATACCTCCAAGGAGTCCGAAGACTCATCACGGGAGGACATCTACAGCTGTCTCTACACCTAACCGCTACTACGAATCATCTCCATCAACGC
Source organism: Typopeltis vanoorti (assembly GCF_054136105.1). Taxonomy (NCBI): domain Eukaryota; kingdom Metazoa; phylum Arthropoda; class Arachnida; order Uropygi; family Thelyphonidae; genus Typopeltis; species Typopeltis vanoorti. The sequence goes on along the minus strand of NC_143549.1, from coordinate 179,533,333 downwards.
CATCTACCGCCCACCTCCAACACCACCACAACTAGTAATTTTTTTTGTCTGTAAATTGCGTGTGTTCTGAAGGGCCGATTTGTATGTATGCGGGATGAAAAACCCGAGTTTCCGGGAGAAAAAACCCTGCTACCTCCGTATGAGATCGGCTAACTCACCTTCGAATTGAAATCGACCAGATAAAGATTCCTCCCGTCGCGACGAGAATCGAACTTAGGCCTATTCCAATCGAAGGGCGCAATGTACCGTCGTTCTTCCAATTGCGCTACGGAGGCATTATCAACATTATCTTATCAACATAAGAAGCCTGAATGGCAAAGAAATGGAGCTAGCTGAGGAATTAGATAAGTACCAGATCGACATAATAGGGGTTACTGAAACAAAAAAGACAAACTGGTGAGATCTTTCTGAGCAATAAATGCAAAATGTTATATTCAGGAAATAACAATCAAGGAAGAGAAGCAGCAGCCATAGTATTCAACACAAAATACGAGGCTAATCTTCTTGAATGGCAGGCAGGCAGTCTCAAGTAGAGTGATGTGGGCTAATATCAGAATGGGGAATTGGACAAAGAGATTTATTTGTGCCTATGGTCCCACAGAAGGTTCTACTAAGGTAGAAGTGGAGGAATTTTTTGAGGCTTTAGAAAAAGCAACTTGTTGGGGATCTAAATAGCAGAATAGGAAATGATTGTCAGATATACAAAAGTATTTTGGGAAAATTTGGACAAAAGAGCAAAGCTAATAATAATGGCAAATACCTGTTGGATTTCTGCTCAGGACATGGACTGGTTACTACTAACACCACGTTCCAACATAAAAATGTGCACAAATTCACATGGAGAGAAGTGACAAGGAATAAGAAAAGTCTCATCGACTATGTTATTATTGATAGTGATGTTTTCTCCCTGGTGCAGGACACCAGAGTGTACAGAGGATTTGAAATTGGAAGTGATCACTATTTAGTCTTGAGCAGGATAAAATTGAATTTCATATTGAAAAGAATATGTAAGAAAATTTTAAAGCAAATAAAAGTTGAGTAGCTCTCAGATGTGAACTGTAGACTAAAATACATAAAGATTATTGAAGAAAAAATGAAAGAGTTTGAGAACAGGAACCAAACCTTGGAGATTCAGTGGCAAGCCTTTGAAGAAAACCTTGATTGATTCAGCCAGAGAGGCATGTGGTGAGGTAGTCTGCAAGGATAGAAAAATTAGAACACCATGGTGGACAGAGGCAGTGAAGGAATAGAAGACAGCGTTTCAAAAAGTTCCTGGCAAATAAGTCAGCTTTTGCTCTTAGAGAATACAGAGACAAATGGAGGTTGTTGAAGAACTTTGAAATGGAGGAAAGAGTGCTGTAAAAGGTGTTGGAGATGATAAAGGTGACGTGAAAACAGGAGAAAGATATCCTTGAAGTATGGAGTAATTACTTCGAAAAATTGCTAAATGAAACAAGCAGTGATAGCACAGTAGTAAAAAAACACACAATATTCATAGTCAGGAATACATATCCATACTTGAAGTAGAAAAAGCCATCAAAGGCTTGAAATTTGGAAAGGCAGCAGGAGTAGATGATATTCGACCAGAAATGTTGAAGTATGGTGGTATAAAAGTCTTACAGTGGCTGCTGCATAGTTCAGAAAGCCTGGACAGAGGGACGAATTCCTGATTGGAGAGAGCTCTAATAGTACCCATATATAAAAAGGAAAATAAAACTGAATGTGAGAATTACAGAGGTATTTCCTTACTGAGTGTTCCTGGCAAGATCTATGCCAGTATATTTGAGAAATGTTTGAGAAGAACTGTGGAAGAAAAGCTTGGTGAAGAACAAGCTGAATTCAGGCCAAATGGAGCCTGTCAGGATCAGATCTTCACTTTACGACAAATGTTGAGAAAGCATTGGAATATAACAAAGATCTCTATTTAAGTTTTGTCGATCTGGAAAAGGCATATAACAAGGTGCCAAGAGAGAGAGAGAAGCCTATTCAATATGCTACGGTTATATGGTGTGAATGGAGCATTATATCAAACAATACTTAGTCTTTATTTGAATTGTAAGTCAGCAGTTAGAATTGAAGGGAGGACAGGAAGATGGTTTAATGTTAAATCTGGTGTGAGATAAGGATGTACATTATTCCCTGTGTTATTCATTATCTATATGAATCACATTATGAAGGAAAGTGGTATTAAACATGATATCAAAATTGGAGATGTTAATGTCAGCTCTTTGCTTTATGCGGACGATGTCATACTTCTAAATAAATCCACTACAAGTTTGCAAGATTCCCTGACTAAATTGAATAACTGTTGTAATAGATATTGTATGAAGGTCAGCATTAAAAAGACAAAGACAATGAAAATAGGTAGAATTGTTGAAATTGTCAACTGTGTTGTGAAAGGGGAACCTGTAGAACAAGTAAAACATTTCAGCTACTTAGGCACGATTTTCTTTGAAGATGGTAAATTAAATATGGAAATATTCAACAGAATGAACAAAGCTGGTATGGTAGGAAGTCAACTGAATACATTTATATGGAATAAGAGAGAAATTAGTCAGAACACTAAATTATCTGTATACAAGACAGTGTTCAAACCAGTTTTAACTTATGGATCTGAGAGTTGGGTCAGAAGTAAAACACTTGACCAAAGACTAGAGACCACAGATATGAGAGTCCTGAGAATGATTAGGAGCATGAACAGATGGCATCGATAGCAATATCATATTAAAAATGAGGATATTACGAAAGATCTTGACATTTCCAGCATCGAGAAATGTGTTAGCAGAGCTAATCTCAGGTGGTATGGTAACTTAAACAGAATGGGTGAGGAAAGGTTAGCAAAACAAGTGTTCTCTGCCAGGTTTGCAGAAAAAATGACCCAGAGGGAGACCAAAATATAGGTGGATTGATACTGTAGAAAGTGTCTTAGATGATAGAAGTATGAAATCTGTGAATGTTGGGGTCTTGACAAGTAACAGACTGATTTGGAGGAAAATTGTCGATAGGAAGTTAGTAATGATGTAAATTTTTCATGCAGTACTATCATATCCTGCACACCCCTTGAAGGTACATGTCAGGAATTTGATGAGTTAATCCTGAAGAATTGCACTAGGAGTACGACATCATCTGCATAAAGCAGAGAGCTAAGTTTGACATCTCCAGTTCTAATATCAGGCTTGATGCCATTTTCTTTCATGATATAATCCATATAAATGATGAATAAGAGTGGAGATAATGTGCTTGTCTTACTCCTGATTTTACATCACATGATCTTCCTTGAATTCTAACTACTGACTGACAACTTAGATATATTGCTCTGTGTATTGCTCTATATAATATTGCATTCATCCCATATAATCGTTTTGAAAATCTTTTCTCTGGGCACCTTATAGTATGCCTTTTCCAGATCTACAAAACCTAAGTATAGATCCTTGTCATATTCCCATGATTTCTCAATTATTTCTCTTAAAGTGAAGATCTGATCTTGACAATATCTATTTGGCTTGAACCCAGCTTGTTCTTCTCCAAATTTCTCTTTCACAATCTTTCTCAACCTCTTTTCAAGTATGCTTGCATAAATCTTACCTGGAGCATTTAGTAGAGAAATTCCTCTGTAATTTTCACGTTCAGTTTTATTTCCTTTTTTTTTTTATAGATGGGTACTATTAGAGCTCTACTCCAATCATTGAGAATTTAATCTTCTGACCAGGCCCTCTGAATTATGGAGTGTAGCCATAATTTGTCAAGTTTTTGACAACTTTTTCTACCTCAAGTATTGATAAGTACTCCTCTTTGCATTCCTCTTGAAATTTTTCTGGTATGTTTCTGTCACTGCTTGGTTCGTTTAACAGTCTTCAAATAATTCATTCAACATTCAAATAATTACTCCAGACATTAGGATATTCTTATCTTCAGTTTTAATGTCACCTCTATCATCTTTGATTCTTTTACAGTACTCTTTCCTCCATTTCTAAGCTTCTTCAATAGCCTCCAGAACATTTTGCCACCTTCCTGATATTTATTTTCTATATTTTACCAGTCTTCCCATGACTTTTGTTTAGCTACTTTTACACGCAGATTAGCTCTCTTACATTTTTCTCTGATTTATTTTAGGACATTTGCCAACTTATTTGCTAGGAACTTTTGGTATGCTTTCTTCTTTTCTAGGACTGCTATTTCTTGTGTTCTATGGTACTTTTTATTTTTTTATCCTTGCAGGCAACTTCACCATATACTTCCCGAGCTTAATCAATTAATGTCTTCTTCAGAGTTTGCCACCGAGACTCCAACATTCGGTTCTTATTTTCAATTTGTTTCATTTTTTCTTTAATAATGTTTGTTTAGCCGAGTCTACAGTTTACTTGTAAAAGCTGCTCAACTTTAATTCTTTTTAAAACTTTCTTAAATGCTGTTCTTTTCAATGTGATATCCATTTTTATCTTGCTTAGTATTAAGTAATAGTCACTTCCAATTTCAAATTCACTGTGCACTCTTGTATCCTGAACGAGCATGAAGATATTACTATCAACAATGTCGTAGTTAATGAGGCTTTTCTTATTTCTTGTATCTCTCCATGTGAACTTGTGCACATCTTTATGTTGAAATATAGTGTTAGTAATGATGTCTGTGTCCTGAGCAGAAGTCTAGTACCATTATTATTAGCTTTGCCCTTTTCTCTAAATTTTCCCAAAATGTTCCTATATGCCTGGTGGGATTCATTTTCTACTCTGCTGTTCAGAACTCCAACAAGGACCACTTTCTATTTTCTTAATGTCAGCTGCCTGTTCTAATAACTTAAAAAATTCCTCCACTTCTTCCTTTGAAGAACCTTCTGTTGGACCATAGGCATAAATAAGTTTCATTGTCCATTGTCCCATTTTGAAGTTTGCCCACATAATTCTACTTGAAACTACCCTCTAATCAAGAAATTCAACTTCATGTTTGGTATTGAATGCTACTCCTTTCTTTCCTTGACCATTGTTGACTGAAAATAACATCCTATACTTAGTATGTAATAAGATCTCACCTGTTTTTGTAATGCCAATTATGGAACTTGGATGCACCATGTGAAGGTGAGGATTGGACATTGTCAGAAGCTCCAGTTGGTTCACCATTCCTGAAATGCAAGTCTCTTCTCAGTGATTTGGCTTTGACCCTTAAATGACCCCAGAATTAAATATATTGATGATATATTGATTTTGGATATAGTTTTCTCAATGTTAATCCCTGATATTGAAAGTAGTTTGGAAAAATAAATGATCATAATTTTTTTTTTTTTTTGAAACAATCTTAGGTGCATATTTTCAATTCTTTATTAGCATTAGAGTGATGTCAATATAGGTGTCTTTAGGGACCAAATAAATTAGTCACTTTTGAAGTATATGCTGAATTCCAATTGTCCAACCAAACTTGAAATTTCATAGCCTCCAGTGAATGGCATATAATTGTGACATTATCATGATGTAAGGTTGTGGTTGTTGATTCTGCAATTAGATTCTGTCTTTTAGTGATGAGAAATTTAAATTTATCATCTCTAATTACATCTCTGAAAAAAATTGGGCTAAAATTTTCCACTTTATTTTTAATCATCAATGGGACACTACACATAGAATACCCAACCCTTAAAGAAGTTATTTGTCAGTCACATAGCATCACAATGAACCTGTTAATTTTCTTTTCTCTGATTTCGTCATTTGTGGTGTCTGATGGTCTGCCTGATTGAGGCTTCTTTTCGAAAGTATATTTTCCCACTTTTATTTGCTAATCCACCTTGTAACATTGCAACATTTTGCAGCGTTTTGGAATCATATACATTGGATAGTTTCTGAAGAATTTACACAGGCATTTTTTCTCTTGATGTAACTAAAAATTCAATGATGAGCCTGGAAAAGGTTGCAAATATGTAGTATACATTAGTACCATGGATGTGATAAGGATTAGATAATGTGGAAACCTTGTTCTAAAGAATAAAACATCAATCTTCCCCCTGCCATTTCAGGCCTTCAATAAGCATAGTGTTGGTCTCACGCTAGATCATGAAATGTATCTACTACCTAAAGATATTTACAACCATCCATACTACAGTGGGATTGAATCCATTCAAATTCACCTATTGATTACAGTGAAGAAGCAATATCCCTTTTGCCAAACTGGACTGGCAAGGAAAACACACACACATGATTATTAGATGTCATGCATAATGATGTGAAATAAACATCTACAAATTTATTCTTAAATCAAAAAATAAATTATAATAGATTAGGATTTTTGAAATAAAAAGTCAACTCCAAAAGGCAAAACTTTGGTTTTGCATTTTGGAGTTGCAATAAAGCTTAATATTATTATTAGAGCAACCTCCATGGAGTCAGCATATTCATCATGGGGGAGGCCCTTTCAAATAGCAATATGCCTGTCATATTGAACCTTGAACTTGTTTATGCTCTCCCACATTCAATGGAGTCACTTGAGGATCATTCCTCCTAGATAACTGGGAGGAAACCACTACATAATCTTTTAAGGAATGTGGAGAACTGACCAATGTCCAGTTCTCACCCTCTCAAGATGCATCCAAATAGTGGGTATCCTATCTGTATACTGAATGAATGAAGGTGAGCTGACAATTTTGGATTTAGCTGTTGAAATTGTTTTCTTATAAACCAAAATACAAAATGATGATACAACATGATAAAATTTCATGCTTGCTAGGGAATTATCCAATTAAACAAAGCCGCTGCTGTTTTTGTCAGGGAACCGGGTGACCAGTGAATATCCAGCTACAGCACAAACCTCACAATTCCAAATCATTATCAGCAGAATTTAAGATTCACACCATCAACATAAGAGGCAACACTGGAATAATCATCAGGATGTTATATTCAGGCAGTAATGATCAGGGAAAGAAAGGAATAACTACAATTCAATTCTAAACATGAGGATAATCTTTTCAAATGGCAAGAAGCAATATCAAGCAGAGTGATGCAGACAAACATCAAAATGAACAATGAGACTTATTTGTGCCTATAATCCACACAATCTGAAAACCTCCTAAGCTCTTTCCATGGTAGAACCATGGAAAGAGCTTAGGAGGTTTTCATCTTGTTAGAGAAGACAGACAAGACAAATTGAAAAGTTGGTCTTTGTTGGAGATCTAAACAGCAGAGTAGGAAACAAATACCAGACATAGCAGAAATGTTTCAGGAAAATTTAGAGAAAAAAGCATAGCAAATAATGATAAATACTTACTGAATTTCTGTTCAAGAAATGGACTAGTCATTACTAATACCATGTCGCAGCATAAATTTAAATATTGTGTCATAATCACTTACAAAAAATCATTTGGCACACATGTATATAGTTACACACACCCCTGTTTTTATCCTTGATATATTTTAGGAAATAAATAGAAATAGGAGATATTAGAGATCCATCATTATTTCATATCTGAATAAATATAGAAACTTTGAAAGTTTTGAAAATTAACCAGAAAGCTTATTAGAATGCAATCCTTGGAATTGGGCCTTTGTTTGCACAACCTTAAAAGACATGAGTGCTGCCCAGGTGTCCATATATTCACCTGGTGCTTTTTGATTAAGGTTTCACTGGACTGACAACTGTTTTGAACTGTTGGTTCTCATCAGAGACCAGGCAGAAACCTTAAAGAGGGCAAAAACTGTCATTCAGTTCCATTGTAATCTAATGTCAGAGAGTTGTATTTTTCATAAGTGAATTCTTAGTCAGTACCTAATGGCAATTATCAAAAGAAGAGCCAAGAGTCGTCATTTTGGCAATGCAAAATAGATAGAAATAATTATAGTTACGCATCAACTGAGAGTTCATTTATGAAAAATACAACTTTCTGACTAGGATTGCTTTGATATTGAATGAGGGTTTTTATTCTCTTAAGATTTCTACCTGTCTCTGATGAGAATGAACAGTTCAAAACATTGAAATCTTAATCAAAAGCTAATAAAAGGTGAATATACAGAAGATACTTGGGCAGTGTCTATGTCTTTTAAGTACTGCAAGATAAGGCTGTAAACTCTCTGGACAGTTTTTGAAACTTTCAAAATTTCTGTATTTATTCATCTATGAAATAAGGATGGATCCTTAATATCTCCTGGTTTTGCTTATTTTACATCACAAAAATAATGCTGCTTGGCTCTTCTTTTCATAAATAAATATTTAATGAAACTTTCTGTACACAGTCTTTTATCTATACATTTCTTTTTTTTTGGCCATAGATGGTAATGCACCAATGAAACCATAAACAACAAAATTAGAAATCTGACATATAATAAGAATTTGTTTACAAACCTAGTATATGTTTGGTGATTACTATAACACAGGTAATTATAATAAACTGAGAAACCAGTTTTCAGCTCTGCAAGTATGAGAAGCTGCATGTTAGAGGAATGAGCAGTGCATGAGAAGTGTTTAAGGGATGTCTGAAAGAAGCTGTAACTCACAGTATCTCCATAGTCAGGACAAAAAAAAATGTAGGGAAGTTAATTGGAAGACAAAATTTTAAGGCAAAATCTTCCAAAAAATAAAATGTTGTTGATCGTATTGAGGAAAATATAATAACTAGTCCCACAAGCAGTAAAGAACAGGTTAGAAAGATGACAGCCATACTGAGGAAGTGAAATCAGACGGTGAAAAGAAGTAGCTGAATGGCCAAAGGAAATTTGAAAAAAAATTCTTTCACGTGTGATGAGTGAAAGGATGAATGAATATGAAAGGAAGAGAAACAGGGAAGGATAACTTCCTTGTTCCAAATATAAATGGTAAGAACGTGTAAAATGCATAGGAGATAATCACATTTAAAAGTACATATCAGATGTACCCACTTGTTGTCCAGAAGCCAAAGTGGAACTACACAGAATGATATTACAGCAATATTGCAGGAGCTTCATGCAGACACAGCAGCAAGATTGGATAAGATATCAGCACTAGTGATAAAGGAATGTAATAGAATTAGAATAAACTGGTTATTTGAATCTCAACATGCCCAAAATGGTGGATCTAGAACTGAATATCAGCCAATTATAAAGCAGCCTATGTCCTCAGAGTAATTATTAAACTATTGGAAAGGCTGGTCAGAAACCAAATCTGGAAGTGAGTAGATAGTACTTTCTTTATAGAGGAGAACTTATCTTTCATTAAAGGTAAATCTTACTTTAGATATCTACTTGCATCTTACAATGGTTTGATGAGAGCTGGATAAGGGAGATGAATATTGGTATAGTTCGCCCACCGATTAGAGATCCTTCAACACTTCTGCGCATGTCAGAAAAAGGAGAATCCATTCCGATAATAGGGTAATCAGTCTGTCTTCTGGGATGAGTTTGTTTATTATTACAGGTCAGAAAATTTAGCTTTTCTTTTACAAACATTGCTGTTTTTTAAGAGTAACTATTTTGCTTGTATAACAGTTGGAAAAATGTACGTAGAGTATTAAAAAAATTAAAAAAGGTATAGCATAAAACAAAAATTTAACTAAGTTTATTTTTAAGAAAGTTTTCTATAAAATAAAAATAATTATACAGAAAAACAGAATTTTTTTTCAAATGAACTTAGATATTCTAAACTTACAGTTGAGAGAACTGAGACACTTTAATGTCCTAAACTGATTAATTATTTATGACTTGTTGTGACTCTTTTTAACAAACACATGCTAAAAAAAATGTTGGAAAAAAATACCATTATCAAATTCTTTTAATCTTCAGAGTCATCTGAATCGGTGTCCAAATCGCTATCACTTTCACTTAAAGTGATCACCAAAGGTTCGCATAATTCTTCGATAATTCCGTCTCTGTCCCAATACATATTTTCCAATGAGGTGACACGAGAGCAATATTTTTCAGAACAGTCACCTGCCTGTTCTGAAAGCTTAAAAAGTTTCGACATGATAATATCCCCAGTTACGTTATGATGGCGAATGAAACTTTTCATTTCTGCCCAAACATACTCAATAGCATTAATATTGAAATGATATGGTGGTAGCCTCAAAGCTAGAAATCCATGCTCTTTGAGCATTGTGTCGAATTTAAATAGTTAAATTCGACACAATTTCGCATTTCTGGGGAATGAGAAAAATTTGCAGAGAGCCAATCCATAAGAACTTGCTTCTTATTAGACTAATTTGGAACTTTGTTTAATCGAATAGAGTGTTATAAAGCATTATCAATTATAACAAGCATTTTTAGGAAGGTTTGGAATCAGTTTTTCTTCTGCCCACTTTTCGAAGATCGTTGAATTCATTTGCCCATGATAATCTCCAGTAGTTGAATTGGCTTTGTATAGTAAGTTTGAATTCGGTAAAAAAACCCATTTCTCTACCCTCTCACAAAACTATTATGCGCCGCGGGGCATTTCCGGTTTGTAGCACTCCACATTCTTCTTTAGACTGCCAACATTTTCCATAAGTTAAATTACTATCAATCCAAGTTTCATCTAGATACACAATCGGTCTTTTCTCCTCCCTGAAACGTCTTATTGCTCTCAAATACTGCGTTCTAGATAAAACAATGTCACTTCACTCCATGATAAGTTTCCTTTTATTCTGGGACTTTTTAAAACAAAATCCGATTTCATGGAGTATTTTCCTTAAAGTTTATCTTTTCCAAGAAAAATTAATTTTTTCTTTAAGCACAGGAATTAATTTCGGAACAGTTGGCACTCTTTTCTCGACCATGTAAAATTCGTGAATAGTTCTTCTTATAACGTCTACATCAAAATCATTCAAAGCTACGGTTTCGATGGTTTTCTTTCTCTGGCGCTTTTTTTTTTAGGAGATTTAAATTTTGGTTTACCTTCACCTTTTGATTCCCTACGAATTCTTTTAACAGTCGATCCCGATACGCCTGCAATTGCACTTGCACGTTTTATGACTTGAGAAAGGGGAACAAGGAGATAGCCTTCTGATGATTCTTTTTTGCAGAATGTCAGCACATTATTCAATATTCTTTTGCAAGCGCTACTGAAACGTTTAACAACAGAACTTGTTGACTGTACTGGATCCATCATACAAATTAATAATAAAAAAATAATGCCAAAAAGCGACAACAAAAATCAAGCTACTACTAGTACAGCGACAGACAAGAAAGCATGTGATTTTGCATGTTGGCGACCAATTCATACATCCTTCATTTCTTCTCCCCTTCAGCATGAATCGACTATTCTTGGCAAAATGCCAAGGAGAGACCTACAAACGGTGGGCATACTATATATTCATTATGATATCCCTGTAGTTTGTCAAGGCATTTGACAAGATTCCATGTGAAATTGTTATACAAGCTCAAAGGGATAGATTTGCAAAATAAACTTGTGACGTGGATAGGAGAGTGGCTGGTTAGCTGGCAGGTATAGAGAATGATATACAGAGGAGTTGTGTTTTAGAAAATGAAGGTGATGAGTGGTATACCATATGGTTTTGTGCATGGACCATTTCTATTTAACATATATATTGAGATGGTCTGGAGGGAAGCATCCAATTATATGTTGATATAATGTTGGGTTGGTTAAAGGAGATATCTGATACAGAATCTTTGCTGTTTGAGAACAGACTGGTTCTGTGGGCAGATGCTAATGAGTTTTAATGTTGCTGAGTGCAAAGTTACATCTTAGAATGAAGACATTGCATATTAATTATTATGTTAATGGGAATTTGGGAAGGTGGTTAATGATGCTTAGGGACCCAGGAGTGATGGTGAACAATGAGTTGAAGTTTTGAGGCTGCGTTGCTAAGGCAGGTAAATCATCATATCGACATTGTTGAAGAGAACACTAATCCAGGCATTGATAAGACCACATCTGTATTACTGTGCTCAGATTTGCTCACATGATTTCCATGGAGGTAAGGAAACAGTAGAAAAGATTCAGCATGTGGTAATCAAGATAATATCTGTCCTGTGGAATTTTGTGTGATGACCCACTGAAGGAATGTGGTCTTCAGAGTTTGAGAAATAGAAGTAGGGAAGGAAATATAGAAACATGCAAGTTGATAACATAATCTCATAGTATAGACACAAAGGAAAGTTTGCAACTTGTGGCAGGTGGGAAGAGAATTCAGGTGCCATTCCTAGAAGCCGAGTAAGGGTTGTGGTGAGGAGGAATGCAAGAGCTAGGCTCTGCTTATGGCTGTGTAAGTGAATGGAATAATTGATGTCTTGCTGGAATGAGATCATTGGTGAGTCTTTTGATTTCATGGAGGGCTGTTAATAATAATAATATTCTAGATTTACTATTCTAAGTGGAAATCTAGAACTTTTTCTTTCTTTTTTTTGGGTGCAACGTCCAAACAAAAATTGTATCCTTTTTTGGTCCCCTTGCTATTCTCAGAATACTCGTTATATGAGTACGCTATCTGTTCCCTTTGAAATGCGAATATGAATATATATTCTTGAACTTTGATTGCCTTTAAAAATTTCATTCTCCTTTAAATCTGCTTTTGCAGATATCCAACTTTATCTTTTGAGAACTATCACATAGGTCATAGGATATTCAACATAATTACTACACACATTTATGTGTAGGAATTATGAAAGTATTTACATAAGTAAATACTTTCATAACTCCTTCACTTTTGAATTTGATGTTCCACAGTAGCTTGAGCCTGAAAATGTAATTATAGATCTGACTTGCTTAAATTCATATTTTTTAGCCTCTTCCCCCAGATTGTTTTATAACCATGAATTACTTTCTGGTTGAATAAACATTTCAGGCTGCATAGTGGAAGGGGGTGTAATTGATGATTTGTAATGAAGTTTGTTAAAAGTTTTAATGATTTTTACTTACAGGATTCCTGTCCAAATCTTCAAGTGCTTGATGCTTCCAACATGAAAACAAACTCTCGTATTATCATTCCCTTGGAACATTTTCAGAGAGGTTGTCCTCGACTAAGAGTGTTGCATCTTGCAAACAGTCAGTTTTCTCTTAGTGCAACATCATTGTCTATACAGGTATTGCTTTCCTATTTGTTTCTTTTATTTTTTTTCTTTTCAAGACATAATTCTAGAAGTTTAGTGTATTTGTTTATACCAAACATCACTTCAGATTTTCATTCACGTTCATGTGTTTTTAACAGACAGAATTATTATAGATGAAAACAAGAAATGCTATTTTTCATTCATTTACATGTTAGGAATGCCTCCAAAACATTCCTAAGATGTAAATGACACATTGTAACAGTTTGGGTTCAAATTCCATCAGAGATATAAGGAATATTTATAAGGATGACTAATCTTTATAGGGACACAAGCTGAATATTTCATAATACCATTTTTTAAAAAAGGTCACCATGTGTAAAAATTATTTATTATGCATACTATTTGATAAAATAAGTCAATAAGATAAAATAAATAAGAAAACAAGAATATAATTTCTTCTCAAGTATTATTTATTATTCTTAATTGATTACTATAATACCAGCAAACCTTTTCAATATAAAAAAAGGCATGAAATTGTTTTCATGATTCATTTTATTTTTAAATTCAGTGAAGTTTATACTATAAGTCAGTGTTTCTCAAAGTGTGGTACACGTCCCCCCCTGGGCATACATGAAAGGTCTTCAGCGGGTATGTGGCAATTTTCGGCTATGCATCTTTAATACATGGAATCATTATTAAGAAAAAAAAAAGAATTATTTTAAACGTATATATTTCTCAATAAATTATATATTATGTATAAATTCTTCTACTCAGATTGTGATAACTGCTTCATAGTTTCCAAAATTCGTGGGCAATCACTCTTGAATCTTCATATGTGAACGTATGCTGTGAGACATTAACAACACAAAGAGCATACGATAGCGACTGATAAAAAATAATTATATGAATCAATTTTGTTCTATTATAAATGAAGCATATTTTTTTCTTTACATGTACATCTAAATTCAGATAAGATAGACATTTACAATGAAATATACTTTTTATTTATTTATTTATTAATATTATCCTTTTTAGTATTATCCTTATTATTTAAGAAAAATTGAAACATTTGTTTATAAAACTAGACTATTGAATGACACAAATGTACAATGGCTATATGAACAAAGAATTAACCAGTATCTAGATAAAATAAAACAAAATGAAGAAATAGAAATAGAATGGCTTAATATAAAAACGATACTAAATGCAGCAGCAAATGAAAGCTTAGGAAAGACCAAAAAATTCAATAAAAGAAAAAAACTGAAGATCTGGGATGATACAATCAAAGAAATAATCAAAAAGAAAAAAGAAGCCTATCACAAATGGTTAAGCAGTAAAAGATTAGAAGATGAAATAGAATATAAAAGAATAAGAGCCATAGCTAAAAGAGAAGTCAGAAAAAGACATAGAGAATCATGGAATAAATTTGTTTCTAATTTAGAACATGATTTATATAAAATAAGACCCAATGTATATAAAATTTTGAAACACCTAAATGCAGATACCAAAGAAAACATAAAATTAAACACTGAATTGAAATTAGAAGAATTTCTAAATTACTACACAGAACTGTGGACAGGCAAATATTTTAAAAAAGACAACTGGCAAACAATTAATGAAAAGGAAATAACTGAAGAAGAATTAGAAATCAGCCTGAAAGAAACAAGAAATGGAAAATCACCTGGAGAAGATAAGCTAGGTTCAGAACTATATAAATACGCAGGAACAAGATTCAAAGGAAGCCTCTTATTATTTTTAAATAAAATTTACTCAACTGGTATCCCCCCAATAGAATGGAAAAAAGCAATTGTGATTCCTATCTTTAAGAAAGGTAATAGAGATGACCCTAAAAACTATAGAGGTATCAGTATACTAAATTTATGTTACGAAATATACAGCAGAATCTTAAATAACAAACTAATAAAATATTCCAAAAACTTTATTCTAGAAGTACAAAATGCATTTAGAAAAGGACAATCATGTATAGACCCAGCCTTCTGCCTAAAATTAATAATAGAGAAAAGAAGAGAATATAATTTAGAAACACATATTGCATTTATTGACTTTGAAAAAGCATTTGACAAAGAAACATTTAAAAGAAACATATTATTTAACATATTAAAAGAAAGACAAATACCAAATAATATCCTAAAAGCTGTCACAAGTATATATGAAAATAATCAAATACAAATAAGATTAAATCATGAGCTATCATATACAAGAGAGATAAACCAAAGGGTCCGACAGGGATGTCCCCTCTCAGCAACTCTTTTTAATATCTACTTAAATGAAATAATAATAAAATGGAGTAAAAATTTACATCAAGGAATTAAACTTTCACCTACAGTTAACTTAAACACTCTCCTCTTTGTAGACTACCAAATAATAATTAAAAATTCTGAAGATAACTTACAGAAAGCTATTTTAAATCTAAATCAGATATCCAAAGATTATGGTATGATAATATCAACGGAAAAATCAAAAACTATGGCCTTTAAAGGACAAGATCCAGCAAGAACTAAGATAGTAATAGATAACAAGATCTTAGAACAGGTGAATTCATTTAACTACCTAGGATGTACGATCACATATGAAAATGAAAAAGATATAAACATAAAAATTGCAAAATATTTAAAAATAACAGGAGTAATTAACTCTATATTTAAACCAAACCTAGTTCAAAAACAAACCAGGCTAAAAGTATACAATACATTAGCCCTACCGGTCTTAATGTATGGAAGCGAAATCTGGACAATAAAACAAAAAGACAAACAAAGATTAACAACAGCAGAAATGAAGTTTATGAGAAAATCTGCAAAATATACCCTATTTGATCACAAAAGAAACGAAGATATTATGAAAGAATTAAACCAAGAACCAGTAATTGAAAAAATTAAAAAATATAAACATAGATGGATGGAACATGTTCAAAGAATGAAAACAGAAAGATTACCAAAACAAGCCTTAAAGTACAAGCCATTAGGAAAAAGAAAACCAGGACGTCCTCGTAAACGATTCAACGATGACTTCTATGGCCGGAACAGGCCATACTAGGCTTAAATCCTTGATACGTATGATGATCATGAATATTATCCTTATTTGGATAAGGGGGGGGGGTGCTTAAGTGTCAAAGCTGTATAACTGAGAGGAGACCTCCACATAGCCTTTAAAGGAATGCGGAGAACTGACCAGGGCTTCTGACCTAATGTCCAATCCTCACCTTTTCGTGGGCCACCCTGTTGGGTATCTACTTGGATACTGAACGAACGAGGATGGGCTGGCAATTTGGCAAAATTGCATGCCAGCTGGGGCGTAGCCTGGTTAAACAAGGCCCCCGTTGTTTTCGCCAGGGAACCAGGGCGAACAGCAAAAAGTCAGCTACTGGGACAAATCTGAAAACAAACCCTAACTCAACATCACCAGAGTTAAAGATCAGTACTATCAATGTAAGAAGCCTGAATGGCAAAGAAATGGAGCTAGCTGAGGAATTAGATAAGTACCAGATCGACATAATAGGGGTTACTGAAACAAAAAAGACCAAAACTGGTGAGATCTTTCTGAGCAATAAATACAAAATATTATATTCAGGCAATGACAATCAAGGAAAAGAAGGAGTAGCCATAGTATTCAACACAAAATACGAGGCTAATCTTCTTGAATGGCAGTCAGTCTCAAGTAGAGTGATGTGGGCAAATATGAGTATAGGGAACTGGATAATGAGACTTATTTGTGCCTATGGTCCCACAGAAGGTTCTACTAAGGTAGAAGTGGAGGAATTTTTTGAGGCTTTAGAAAAAGCAACTGACACAGTGAAAAAGGAAAAGTTGGTCCTTGTTGGGGATCTAAATAGCAGAGTAGGAAATGATTGTGAGACATACAAAAATATTTTGGGAAAATTTGGAGAAAAGAGCAAAGCTAATAATAATGGCAAATATCTGTTGGATTTCTGCTCAGGACATGGACTGGTTATTACTAACACCATGTTCCAACATAAAAATGTGCACAAATTCACATGGAGAGAAGAGTCTAGGAATAAGAAAAGTCTCACTGACTATGTTATTGTTGATAGTGATGTTTTCTCCCTGGTGCAGGACACCAGAGTGTACAGAGGATTTGAAATTGGAAGTGATCACTATTTAGTCTTGAACAAGATAAAATTGAATTTCATACTGAAAAGAAGAACATGTAAGAAAGTTTTAAAGCGAATAAAAGTTGAGCAGCTCTCAGAAAAAACATTGATTGATTCTGCCAGAGAGGCATGTGGTGAGGTTGTCTGCAAGGATAAAAAAATCAAAACTCCCTGGTGGACACAAGAAGTTAAAGAGGCAGCGAAGGAAAAGAAGAAAGCATATCAAAAGTTCTTGTCAAATAAGTCAGCTTGTGCTCTTAGAGAATATAGAGACTAAACACTGTGTAAAACTAGCTAAACAAAAGTCATGGGAGGACTTTGGCAAGAATATAGAAAATAAATATCAAGAAGGTGGCAAAATATTCTGGAAGTTGTTGAAGAAGCTTAGGAGTGGAGGAAAGAGTGCTGTAAAAGGAGTTAGAGATGATAAAGGTGACATGAAACCTGGAGAAAAAGATATCCTTGAAGTATGGAGTAATTACTTTGAAAAACTGCTAAATGAAACGAGCAGTGATGACAGCACAGTGGTAAAAAACACTGACCAGGCATGCAGGCAGGAATACATATCCATACTTGAAGTAGAAAAAGCCATCAAAGGCTTGAAATGTGGAAAATCAGCTGGAGTAGATGATATTCGACCAGAAATGCTGAAGTATGGTGGTATAAGAGTCTTACAGTGGCTGCACTACATAGTTCAAAAAGCCTGAACAGAGGGACGAATTTCCGATGATTGGAGTAGAGCTCTCATAGTACCCATATATAAAAAGGGAAATAAAACTGGATGTGAGAATTACAGAGGTATTTCCCTACTGAGTGTTCCTGGCAAGATCTATGCAAGTATACTTGAGAAACGGTTGAGAAGAATTGTGGAAGAAAAGCTTGGTGAAGAACAAGCTCGATTCAGGCCAAATAGAGGCTGTCAGGATCAGATCTTCACATTACGACAAATAGTCGAGAAAGCATGGGAATATAACAAAGATCTGTATTTAAGTTTTGTCGATTTGGAAAAGGCATTTGATAAGGTTCCAAGAGAGAAGCTATTCAATATGCTGCAGTTATATGGTATCAATGGGACATTATATCAAGCAATACTTATTGTTGTTTATTATTTTAACAGTATAATAGAACACAGAAACTAAGTAAATAATTAATTTATTAACTTGATGCTGATATTTCGCTGGTGTTATAACCAGTATCTTCAGAGCACAAAAACACTGTTTGTCACAATACGCGAGACTAAAGCGACATGGTGTACTTAAACAAAATTGTAACAGCAACACAAAGACTAGAGTCCTGATTTTGGCACCCTCTATCTGGAAAAAAAAAAAGTTATCATATATTACTAGAGTCCTAGAAAAGTGCTAGTTTTTTCTTAATATGACTGTCTTCCAGATCTTCGGCAAGTTAATACAGCCATATTTGTTGAGATTTGGAGTGTGTTTTAGGGCTTCTGTCGCCTCTAAGAACAATCTCTCTGATTTATACGGGTTTCTGTGTAGTACTTTTGTGTTTTTCCAGTTGATCCTGTGTGCAGGGGTATCCAGAGCATGGTCTGCTAGGCCCGACTTCCCATAATGATAATTCCGGACGTATCTTTTATGTTCGCTGATGCGGATGTTCACAGTTCTTCCTGTTTGACCGTAGTAGGCTTGATTGCATGAGCAGGGCACTTGGTAAACTCCAGGATGTGATAAAGGAGGAATGCTGTCCTTGGGTGAGCGGATGAGGGTTTCTAGTTTGCTACATGGTCTGAATGTAGTGCGTAGTTTATGTTTATTGAGAATTCTTGAGATCTTTACGGATGTGTCTTTAATGTAAGGGATGGTGACTGTTTTGTTGTAGTTCTCTGTGGTGGATGGTGGGAGGGGTTTCTTAGGAGTGTTTAGTATTTTGTTTATTTTATGTGGATTGTAGCCGTTGGCCAAGAAGGTGTGGCGTAAGTGAGTCAGTTCAGCAGTAAGAGCCTTGTCATTGGAAAATCAGGACTCTAGTCTTTGTGTTGCTGCTACAATTTTGTTTAAGTACACCATGTTGTTTTAGTCTCGCGTATTGTGACAAACAGTGTTTTTGTGCTCTGAAGATGCTGGTTATAACACCAGCAAAATATCAGCATCAAGTTAATAAATTAATTATTTACTTAGTTTCTGTGTTCTATTATACCGTTAAAATAATAAACAACATGTTCGATGAACACATAAGTCTGTCCACACGTTCAAGCAATACTTAGTCTTTATTTGGGTTGTAAGTCAGCAGTTAGAATTGAAGGAAGTACAGGAAGATGGTTTAATGTTAAATCTGGTGTGAGACAAGGATGTACATTATCCCCTCTGTTATTCATTATCTATATGAATCACATTATGAAGGAAAGTGGTATTAAACATGATATCAAAATTGGAGATGTTAATGTCAGCTCTTTGCTTTATGCAGATGATGTGATACTTCTAAATAAATCCGCTACAAGTCTGCAAGATTCTGTGACTAAATTGAATAGCTGTTGTAATAGATATGGTATGAAAGTCAGCAATAAAAAGACAAAGACAATGAAAATAGGCAGAATCATTGAAAATGTCAACTGTGTTGTGAATGGAGAACCTGTGGAACAAGTAAAACATTTCAACTACTTAGGCACGATTTTTACTGAAGATGGTAAATTAAATATAGAAATAGACAACAGAATCAGCAAAGCTGGTATGGTGGGAAGTCAATTGAATAAATTCATATGGAATAAGAGAGAAATTAGTCGGAACACTTAGCTGTATACAAGACAGTGTTCAAACCAGTTTTAACTTATGGATCTGAGAGCTGGGTCAGAAGTAAAACACTTGACCAAAGACTAAAGACCGCAGATATGAGAGTTCTGAGAAAGATTATAGGCGTGAACAGATGGCATCAATGGCAATATCATATTAAAAACGAGGATATTAGGAAAGAAGAACTTGACATTGTCAGCATCCAGGAATGCATTAGCAGAGCTAATCTCAGGTGGTATGGTCACCTAAACAGAATGGGCGAGGAAAGATTAGCAAAACAAATGTTCTCTGCCAGGTTGGCAGCAAAACGACCCAGAGGAAGACCAAGATATAGGTGGATTGATACGGTACAAAGTGCCTTCGATGATAGAAATATGAGATCTGATAATGTTGGAGTCTTGACAAGTAACAGACTGATTTGGAGGAAAATTGTAGATAGGAAGTTAGTAATGATATAATTTTTTCATGTAGTACTATCATATCCTGTACACCCCTTGTGGGTACATGGCAGGAATTTGATGATAATGATGGATAAGGGGGTACTTGGCAATAATGAAAATTTAGGATGGGGTACACTGATATCTGAAGTTTGAGAAACACTGCTATAAGTAGTAATATTTAACCAGCTTGCCAGTTGCATCACACAGACAATTTTTATTGGATTAATTTTTATTCTTAATTACATCTCTACTAAACTTCTTGTTCACTATCCCTCATGTGTTTGGATGTGGTGTTTGGTATTATAGCTACTAATTGCACCATCATAGGATCCATCCAATAACTTCTGCAACTGGATTGTCAGCTTTCTGACTGGATGCACACTGTATATAATGGTTCCTTAAGGCTCTGTTCTCTCACCCACCCACACACTCTCTTCTTTATACATATAGTACATTCCAGTTAATCAGGGTAGCTGTTTTATTGGGACAAGTATAGTAGAACAAAAGCAAATTAAAAATATAACAGGAATTTTCTTCATTTATTTGGGACACAATGCCTTTTATTTAGGCCAGCTAGTAACCTCTACCATATGGAGTACTAAAAAAGTTGCATAATCTTGCTTCAGAAATTTAGTGCAGATGAAACAGGAATATTTTATTGTACCGGACTGGATCGTTCACTGTGTTAAACATGCTACCCTGTTTGGATCAAACAGAAAGAAATTAATCATATAAAATGCTTTATTCAAAAATGTCAGGAACTGGTAAATGGAATCTCTTATTAGAATTAGGCCCAGGACTATTTTAAATCGTTCTGGATCGTTCACTGTGTTAAACATGCTACCCTGTTTGGATCAAACAGAAAGAAATTAATTATATAAAATGCTTTATTCAAAAATGTCAGGAACTGGTAAATGGAATCTCTTATTAGAATTAGGCCCAGGACTTGAGGTTTTAAAGAGATAAGAATGGAAAGTTGATCAGTTCAGCAACAAAAATGTTGCTGAATTCTTAAAAAATGACACCTGAAATTTTTAAGAATCAATTTGAGTTGTGACGTAGAATTACATTGGAAATCAAGAAAATGTGACTAATTATCGAGAATTGCTAAGGGGGGATCGGCACAAAAGTTAATCTTTTACAAGCAATACAGTTTATGGTTGATAGTTGATGAGGAATAAGCAACAGGACCATTCAAAACTATTTTACTCGCTGTGGTTATAAACATTCAGTCATGGATATGCTAAATACATCTGATGAAAATGATGTCTCATTAGATGTGAACCACATCAGAAACTATGAAGAGTAAGAGTTGTTTGCATCCAATGATGATAGATAATCTTCAATATTATAATGAAATGGAGGAAATTGTAGTAAAACATTGGAGTACATTAACAAAAGAAAGTGATGAGGATGACACTCATGTCGAAAGTGACCCAGGACACTAGAAAATTTATTGCAGGATTACTAATCTTTAATGCAGGAAAGCAATGAGGGCAGCACTATATCTTCAACTGATTTTGTTCAGTTGAAGTAAACAATAAAAATAATAATAAAAAAATAGTAAATAATTATAAATAAGACAGGCAAAGTATTAAAATATTTTACTTTCATTAAAGCCAATTGTTTATCTCTAAGTCAGTAATTTTGCTACTTAATAAACAGTAAACTTGTATTTTGTCTTATGTTCGATACACCAGTTAAACATTTTTGTGTAAATTCATTTAATTGGGGTAACTGCTTAAAGGAACCAAATTATGTTATTCTAAATATAGCCCATTTAACTGGAATTCACTGTATATATATTGGTGACCTACTTTAGTTGACCACCAGTCCAATATACAGTTTTGCAAATGAGTACACTACACTCCTCCTTTAACTTGACAAACTTTGCACTATACAAATCACCACAATTTATAGTGTCAGCCTCTGATTTCCAGAACATTCTTCATCGGGTTTTGGATAACTTTGTCAGTTTTCAAACTCATGAAACACAGTTCTGGCTTATTTTTCACAAAAAAAGAACTGCTCTTCTTTAATCTTACTTTTCACTACACCTAAATATCTAGATATAATGAGATTTCTCTTCTACACCCAAATCTCTAGATGAAATGGAATTACTTTAACATCAAGTTTCACTCTCTCTCTCTCTCTCTCTCTCTCATATATATATATATATATAAATAAACAAACAGATTACACTTATTGCGTCCTTGAAATCTTATGCAAATCACAAATCTGCCCAACCATTGAATACTGCTTACACATTTGGGATGGTGTTCCCTAGAGCATCATAAAAATACTTGATGCCGTACAAATAGCGCAGTCTCTTACCAGTTCAATCGCTTTCACACAGATGTTTAGTTTCCACTTCATGAATCTCCTATAAATACTTCCATGGTAACTGTTCCTCTGAATTAGCATCAGCAATTCTCTCACTGTCTGTTAAATCAAATTCCTCTTCAAATTCGTATAACAAATTTCTCTTCCTTCTCTTGCATTCCTTTTTGCTGGCTTCTGAAACATTCTCCTCTCTTATGTTTTTCCCAAAGAATATAATACACTGATCTTCAAATCAAATGTGAATGTCTTCTTTCTCAACTCGCTGCATATCCATGTTACTAACTGACAGGTTGATTACCAACCTCATGCATAAAATCAACATAAAAAAAATAAAATAAAAAAATTACAACTTGTCATTTTTTTTTCTTTTTGCATGGACTTGAATGGTATCATTCAGTATAAAAGATGGCAGTGTTTAATGAATAATTAGCAAATTACCTTCAGAAAAAAAGAACTGTTGAACCATCTCATTAAAGATATCAAAATAACAGTTCAGAAATATTCAAATAAAGAATATTTTAATACTCATTTTTAGTGGTATGTATTGCATACGTACTCTTGGAAGGTATACAGGTTACTATGATAGTACTACATAGAAAGATTAGAATGATTACAACATCATTACTGATTTCCTTTTGACACTTTTCCTCCAGATTAATCTATCATCCTTCAGGATTCCAATAAGATCACATCTTATAAGGTGCTTCTTACTGTATCAATATGCATAGATCTTAATCTGTCTCTTAACCTTTTATCTGAAATCCTAAGAACAACTCTTTTGCTCACCTTAAGCGACCACATTAGACTAGTTCTACTAATATATTCCTGAATGCTAACAGTATCAAGCTCCTTTCTAATATTCTTATTTTTAATATAATTCTGCCATTGATATCATCTGTTGTATCCAGTCTATGATCAAGTCTTATTTCAAACCCAGTTCTCAGATCCATAAATTAATGTTTTGACTGACTTCTGTTTACCATATAAATTTATTCAGTTGACTTCCCCTTCAGCCTTGCTAATTCTGTTGTGTATTTCCATATTTAGTTTGCCATCTTCACTAAAATTGTGTCTTAATCTATTCCAATCTTTAGCAATTTAAAAAAACCTATAGAAGAGAAAATATTTCACTTCTATTTCACTAAATAGAAGTGAAATGTTTTACTTCTATAGGTTTTTCATTCAGGATGCAATTGATGTTTTCAGTATTCGTGCTTATTTTCAAAATGTTTGTATTTTTTCTTGCTGATTTTCATACCAGATTTATTATAACTGTTATTCAATTTAGTTTGGAAATCATATAGACTTTGCATTTGTCTAAAAGTACATCATCACCTGCATAAAATAAAGAGCCAAGTTGAATCCTTTCAGTTTCGATATCAGGGATAATGCCACTTTTCTTCATAATGCAATCCATATGACGATGAATAATAGTGAAGATAATATTCATCCTAGTCATGCACTATTTTACATCAAACCACCTTCCTGTAGTTCCTTCAGTTGCAACTGCTGACTTACAACTCAAATATAGAACTATGTATTGCTGATATGTCTGTCATAGTGCTTATAATATAATCATAGTGTTTATAATATAATCATAGTGTTTGACAGCCTTTTCTCTTGTACCTTGTCATGTTCCTTCTCCAGATCTATAAAATGTAAGTAAAGATACTTATGTTCCTCATTTCTCAGCTGTTTGTCTTAAAATGAAAATCTGATCTGACAACCTATATTTGACCTGAACTCAGCTTATTCTTCTCAAAAGTAAAAGCTACCTGGATTTTGCATTTTATAAATGGTACTATTTACTAAGAGCTCTACTCCAATCATCTGGAATTTGAGATTCTTATTGGCATTCCTAATTATGCAGTGCAAATCTCTAAAACTAACCTGTAAAACTTTTATACCTTAGACTGCTTTTCCACATTTCTAGTGTTTGATAGTTTTTCTGCTTGAAGTATTGATATGTACTGCCAATTATTATGTTCCTCTTAAATATTCATCACCATCAAATTCTTGACATATATCCTCAGTGTACAGGTTATTATGATAATACTACATGAAAAAGTTAAATCATTACTAACTTCCTATCAACAATTTTCCTCCAAATTAACCTTTGTCTGTCAGCATTACAGTATTATCAGATCTTATATTTCTGTCTTCTAAGACACTTTTTATTATATCAATCTACCTAGATTGCAGTCTTCTTCTGGGTCTTTTTTCCTGCCATCTTGGCAAGCACTTGTTTTGCTAACCATTCCTCTCCCATTCGTTTAAGTAGCCATACCACCTGAGATTTAGTTCTGCTAACACAATCCTGAATTCTAACAATATCAAGTTCTTTCCTAATAGCCTCATAATCTGTTCAATCCCTTAATCTTTCTCAGGACTCTCATATCTGTGGTCTCCAGTCTTTGATCAAGAGTTATTTCTAACTAGCTCTCAGATCCAGAAGTTAAAATTTATTTGAACAGGGTCTTGCATACAGCTAGTTTAGTGTTTTGACTAATTTCTCTCTTATTCCATATAAATTTCTTCAGTTGACTTCCTACCACACCAGCTTTGCTAATTCTGCTATCTATTTCCAAATTTAAATGTAGTATTGATATTCATTAAGTTGTTTTTCCACAGAATAACCTGTCTGCCCAACGTATGTTAAATTATATAAGTGATCTAGTAAACACCAGCTAAAGACAGAGGCAACAGTTTATCTTTTGTAGACGATAAAAGATGAGAATAGTCGATAGGAAAATATATAGAATTAAGGTGAAACTTCACAATTCTACCAATAGGCTTAGAGAAGCGTTTAACAGCATTACAAATATACTGTATTATTAACTTCTTAAATTCCATTCATTTCTATATTTTAAACTTGTGGGATATCTGAATTTTAATGCAGATATCTTACACAGTTCACTATGGGTTTTACAGGACTACTTTCTTTGTAGGTTTTTGGAAGGCCTCCTTGTTTTTATAAACGAGGAGTCCTTCCAAAATGAATGCATAACTTGAAAGTATTTTCATCTCAAGTAATGCTTTCATCAAGGAGCTTATTTAATTATCTAATCCTTGTTTTGTTTGGTTTATAACCAATTTCTTGATAGACTGAGGTATCCTGTAAAAGGTAGTCCATCTTCCTCTCATTCTGGTGTTTGATAGTTTTTCTACTTGAAGTATGGCATCAATTACAACTACAGCTTTTCATTTATCTGAGTTTGAAATAGATATGATTATTTTGTTTTAATGGTAGATTACTATGTATGTAATCAAAAAGCTTCAAAAAACAACAAAGCTTCTTTGGTGCTAATTTGAGAAAGGATACAACACATCAGGTATGAACTAAATATTATTGACCTTAATTGCCGGAACCATTTTGACGATATTTCAAACAGTTTAGACTACACCACCTGGAACAGTATAGACCACGTGTTACCATTTAGCTATGAGAAAACTTTCCAGTTAAGCAAGGTGAACCAAATTAAAAAATTTGAAGAATTGTATAAGAAAAAATACCATTCTTATAACAACCTCCCAGATGACAAAGTGATCTTCAATGTGTTGGATCACGGCCTTACCAAACAAGAATCTGACATCCTAAAGAAAGGTTTCAACTTCTCCGTCACCCCTAATTTCATTCCAAAAATGGACTTCATTTGTGGAATTGAAAAAGACCTCCATCCTCTCCCAGAGGCTGCAGCTAACGATATTAGATTCCAGACCACAATTATCCTTGCAACAGCAAAACAACCCAAACAGAACACCACTCCATACAATAGGAAGGCCATTCATAACTTACGAAATAACAAAGAGATAATCATTACTAAAGCTGACAAGGGGAACTCCACAGTCATTCTAAACTAAAAAGACTATTTCACTAAGATAAACAATCTCCTGTCGGACAGTTCTACATATAAAATACTAAAGAAAAATCCTATCATGACAAACCACCATGAAACAAACCTGCTGATCAGAAATATAACTGGTTGGCCTGAGGAATTAAAAAGAAAACTCAAATCTGCACATCCCATAACTCCTCGCCTTTATGGTGCACCCAAAGTGCATAAGGAGGGTGTTCCACTGCGTCCGATTGTAGATGGCAGATCCTCCCCTACATATAGGGGGATCTACTGGCTAAACACCTTGCCAACTTACTAAAAGGAAAAATTAGACAGAGTCCTATATTAAGAACTCTCAACAATTTGTAGTGAAACTGAAGTACGTCAAGACATCACAAATGGACATAATGGCCAGCCTGGATGTAGTATCTTTATTTATGAATGTTCCAGTGGAAGAGGTCATTAATATTATTAAAAATCTCTTCCCTACAGACATTACACAGTTGTTCAATCACTGCCTTAAATCAAATTTCTTCAAAGTAAACAACACAGTTTACCAACAATTGGAAGGCCTAGCAATGGGTAGCCCACTGTTACCACCTTGTACAGACCTATTCATGGAAAAGTTAGAAAATTAAATTTTTACCAAAATTACACCAAACCATCGATATGGTGGAGATAGGTTGATGATATTTTCATCATTTGGAATGAAAACATGGAAAACCTACAGGTGTTTTTCGAGAAAATAAACTCTCTTCACAACAAGATTAAATTTACTCTAGAAGTTGAAAAAAAACAGACAACTCCCCTTCCTAGACATACTGGTGAAAAGGCAGGTGAATAATTTTAAACTTTCCATATACAGAATACCTACAGATACTAGACGTTATTTACATGTTCTTTTATGTTCTTCCAACCATTATAGATCACAAAAACATAACATCATTCACATGTTACGGAACAGAGCCAAAAAGTTTATTTCAGACGAAGGAGAGGTACAGGCAGAACTTTCTTAAATTGCTATAACACTATCACAGAATGGTTTTCCTACAAACATCGTCAACAAGTTCCTTTATAAAGACAACCTCCAACAACAAGGAACAGTCACCCAGTACGCTTCAATAGTAGTCATCCCTTATGTAGATTCAGTCTCTTCAAGATTAGCGAGAATGTTAAAATCTCACAACATCAGAGTGGTATTTAAGCCTACCACTATCATCAAACAATTATTAAGATATCCTAAAGACAGTGTACCATTTTTCAAATATCCAGGTGTTTATAGAATTCCATGTACGTGCGACCTTTCATATATTGGGCAAACTTCAAGAAGCCTGGAAATCAAACAGGAGGAGCATGTTGGGGATGTCAATCATAACAGGACAGTCTTCTCAGGCTTAGCACATCACTTTGCAACTTCCAACCATGCAATTGACTGGGAAAATAGCTCTACCGTATTTGGATAATGATTACAGTTACAGAATTTTCAAGGAAGTGGCGGTGGTATTAACGGGTAACAACCTCAACAGAAATCAGGGTGCCACACTGAAAGATATATGGAAAAATTTAATCAACTCACTCAGTTTAATGGAACTACAATACACAAAAAATCATGTAACATGTATGCATACAACACGTATCCATGATACTGACTGAAGCTTCTCAACACATGCACGCATTGTCACACATAGTTTCAAACTTAACTGCCTAACAGTTAGCAACGTTTTTGTATTCTCTCATATTTTTTATGTGTACTGTTCAGCCTTGACAAAGCTAGACAGTTGCTAGCGAAACTAATAGGCAGGATTATACTAATATATCTATTAATAAAGTACCTATGGTCTCATAACCACAAAAAGTCTCATTTTTAAGTATTTTATGACCAATATGTATAATTTAAATATGTATGTAATCCCTTAATTTGTACAATTTGCTTAGAAATACTCCTTCAAAGGAATTATATTTTGAAGTTCATTTCAGGTAATGAAAATAAATTATCAGTCTAAATACAAGACCCAGTTTATGTTTATCATAATATTATGATTATAAACTTTTGTTCTCTTCATATGTTTTTTTTCCCTCTCATTTATTCAAGGCTCAAGCTTTAGGTTTTCCTGAGTTGGAAGAATTAAGCGTGGCAGTCGATAATTGTAGTGTTGGAATTGGAGATAATGGACTAGAGAGGTATGTAGTCATTTAGTATACTACAGTTTCTCAAGCTTTTAATGAGTATAGTATGATAAGTTTAGTTTAACAAAATCATGTTACAATGAAGTCTTGTTTATCCAAGCTCTTATTATTATTTTTATTATTAGACTTCAAGGACTCAAGGGAAGCCATACATTACCCACACGAGCTGTCATACTTTCTCTTAAACTCATTCACACCAGATGCCCTCATTACTTTACTAAAATAGGCACTGTTCCTCCAAACACTCACTGCTCTGTAAAAGAAAAATCTAGCCCTTCCCTTTTTTTAATCGCACACAAACCTAATTTCTCTGGATGTCCCTCGTGTTCTTTCTCCACCTTCCATATAACAAAAATGTA
Organism: Typopeltis vanoorti; assembly: GCF_054136105.1. Lineage (NCBI taxonomy): Eukaryota > Metazoa > Arthropoda > Arachnida > Uropygi > Thelyphonidae > Typopeltis > Typopeltis vanoorti. Next base: position 179,504,363 of record NC_143549.1, on the reverse strand, counting down.
TCAATATGTTGAAAGTTTATTTTTCACTTGGTCAGACTATAATAAATTTAGTTTAATCCTTTATCCAAGTGTGTGCAAACATTTGCACCTGAAAGTATCTTCAGGACTGGGGTAAAGTGGTACAACACTGGGCAACTCCTTGCAAAGGTGGAGCAAGCTACCAACATTCCTATCTCAGTATCTCCCATAATGCAAAACACATCTCCTTGAGGATATGTATAATGTTATGCATTAAGGGAAGGGCCACTACCCAGACTAGTTTCGCCCTTTATTGGGGTCTCTTCAGTGGGAGCCAGGCCCAAGTGGAGATACCAAGGCAGAAGCATTAGCAAGGTCATCTCCTCCTATAGGAGCTGCCAAACGGTGTGCCACCTTTTTATTAAATTACTCTGGCCCTTCCCTCAATGCATAATATTATACATATCCGCAAGGAGATGTGTTTTGCATTATGGGAGATACTGAGATAGGAGTGTTGGTAGCTTGCTCCACCTTTGCAAGGAGTTGCCCGGTGTTGTACCACTTTACCCCAGTCCTGAAGGTACTTTCAGGCACAAACTTTGTTTGCACACACTTGGATAAAGGATTAAACTAACTTAAATTAAGGGGATATTAAATCCCACATAGTTTTAAAACCGAATAAGAAACTCAAAGATTGGAATCAGAGAGTTTCTTGCCGAATATAGTAAACTATAAAGTATCGGCGACACTAGCGTTAGCCAATGCAAGCGATCCTAGTACGTAGTACAATACCGGACGACTCGTTGCAAAGGTGGGGGGGAAGTTCAGATCGTGTTGCCGATACTTTATAGTTTACTATATTCGGCAAGAAACTCTGATTCCAATCTTTGAGTTTCTTATTTGGTTTTAAAACTATGTGGGATTTAATATCCCCTTAATTTAAGTAATGTTTTCATTGTCGAAATGAAGCTTATTAGCTCTTTATACTTAAGGATTAAACTAAATTTATTATAGTCTGACCAAGTGAAAAATAAACTTTCAACATCTTTCTCTAAATCCAGAGTAATTTAATAAAAAGGTGGCACACCGTTTGGCAACTACTATAGGTAGAGATGACCTTGCTAATGCTACTGCCTGGTATCTCCACTTAGGCCTGGCTCCAACTGAAGAGACTTCAATCAAGGTCGAAACTAGTCTGGGTAGTGGCCCTTCCCTTAATGCATAACATTATACATATCCACAAGGAGATGTGTTTTGCATTATGGGAGATACTGAGATAGGAGTGATGTTAGCTTGCTCCACCTTTGCAACGAGTTGCCCGGTGTTGTACCACTTTACCCCAGTCCTGAAGATACTTTCAGGTGCAAACTTTGTTTGCACACACTTAGATAAAGGATTAAACTAAATTTATTATTGTATCAATATGTTATCTTATTAAACTTCTCAAAAGTTTTTAAATTCTGTTATATCACCCCTCTTTTTCCTGCCCATCTGTGTCTACAGTCAAATATCTCCAATCTGACTCATAATCTACATTCCATACTTACAGTATCATCTTTTAGCCTTTCCACATCTTTATCCTTTTGGAGACCAAATCTGTGCACAGTAGTTCAGATGCAGTCATATTATGGCCTTTTAAGGAGGCAAAATAACTTCCATGTCATTACATGTCGGTGTTCATTTCAAAATCGCAGTTATCTTTTGCGATTTTGAAATGAAAGGGTCACAAAGCAAAAATTGTATATGCAATTTTTGCTTTGTGACCCTTGAACTTCAACTTCCTATTCATCATAACTCCAAGATCTCTAGCCTTTGATATCTCATCACACTAAAGTACATAACTTTACACTTACTAATATATTGACAGCTCTTATCATTTGCCTATTCAAATCACCTGTAAATGCTGCATAGCAGTAGCATCTCTGATATCTATCTTTGCATCATCAGCAAACAGTTGAAGATTTCCTGTCGGGTCCTTCCCAATATCATTAATATATAAGATCGATCAACCTTTACTGGCATGGGCCAACAAAGGTTGGTCGATTGGTAGAGCCTCTGCTATTAATGGCTCATGCAAAAGTTAAGCAAGTTTGAGCGCAGTTAGTAGTTGGAAGGGATCACTCGTTCGATGCTGTTGGCACACTCTCCCTCGATGAGTCTTTGGACTCCCTGGAGGTGTCAAATAATAATAATTATTATTACCATTGTTGCTTTTATGAGTTTCTCCCCTCCCTGGACTGAAGTCATCTGATGTCGTTAGTGGTACTCCCCCTCTCTTCTTTTGTCATTCCTAAAATACTGTACCATTTATACGTGATTCCAGTTACTACATCCAATTTTGAAAACTAATGTCAACAATTTTAGGTCACAACATATTCACCCAAAGCAACAAACTTGGCCATTTTGTTTCTACTGCTCCTAACATTTGTGTATAGACAATGGTTTACCTTTTCATTTTTACTTGTACCCAAATCTACAGTCTACATGCCTCAGTTGAACAACTTTCTCATTTACATCCACAGACACACTTGAAATGCTCAAACCCAAAGCGTAGTCCATCTCTTCAATCGATTCATAACCATTAATAACAGATTCGTTCATTTATTGACATCTATTACATCTGCATATCCTAGCTGAATTTGCATGTGCACACACACACATCCTCAGCATTTCTCAAAAGATGATCTTTTTTTCTTGAATCTTTGCATTAGGTCTCATTTCAATAAATAATTTCTCTAGGCACATACTACCAAATTCATTAGAGTGCAAGCCATCATGCTCATTCCATTCATCAGAAAACATCCATTTGTTCTATATAGCCTGCACACTGAATCATTTGCTAACATAGCTCTCCACCCTAACTCATTACTATCATATCTTGGCAATAAACTAACCATTTCTGTCAAGTTCTTCGCATTTTTGTTTCCAAAAAAGTTATACAGATATGTAAATTGATGTGCTTTAATTTAAACCTCATTCAACTAGGCCTCCATATTTTTGTCCCCTGGATGGAGGCAGGATGGCCTGACTATATCACCAGGCACTGAGTACCCATTTTAGTCACCTCTTACGACATGCATGGGCTACATTGGGACTATTCTTTAACCCACACATGCAGTTATGGAACTTGAAATGACGGAGAGGTGTATTTTTCATAAGCAAACTTTTGGTCGGTGTGTAAAAGTATTTACTAAAATAAAGAGCCAAAAGGCTTCAGTTTGGCGATTCAAAATTATATAAGTAAAGTGGATATTAGATCCAGCATTATTTGAAAGCTGAATGTAGAAACTATGAAAGTTTCGTAAAAAAAAGTTCCACCTTACTTATATAATTTTGCATCGCCTTTTGGCTCTTTATTTTAGTAAATATTTTTAAGCACCGACTGAGAGTTTGCTTACAAAAAAATACACCTCTCTGAAGGTTTCTGCCTGTCTCTGAGGAGAACCATCCAGTTTGAAACAGCTGTCAGGCCAGTGAAACCTTATCAAAATGGACTAATAGAAAGCGAATATATAGACATTTGGGCAGCATTTATGTTTTCTAAGTGGTCTGCACTAAGGCAACTCATGAATGCCAGTGAGTGTATTCCCGTAAACTCTCTGGTCAACCTACAAAACTTTCATAGTTTCTACATTCAGCTTTGAAATAATGCTGGATCTAATATCCACTTTACTTATATAATTTTGCATTGCTGAACTGAAGCCTTTTGGCTCTTTATTTTAGTAAAAATTACTTTCTTCAATGTGCCTTTTGCTTAGATGTTTTTTTTTTATTTTTTTCTCTTTACTAGCTTGTGAAGTTTCATTTTTTTCTTCCTATTTGCTTCCTCTATTATTGTATATTTTGTTTCTTCCCACAGTTCTTCTAATTCTCTTCCTGTTTTATTAAACATTTTAATTTCTCTCCAACTTTTACTTTAAATGCTTCATTTATATGATTTAAATCTGATGCACTCCCTTTGTTTCTTCTTAGCCCTTACTTTCAATATAACTTCAGCAATCAGTTATTCATGATCCATTCCACACTTTGCATTAGCATTTTTGCTGGTTTAATAGCATTCATTCTTCTCCACCTTCCTATTGGATACAGGATAATCTGTCTGGTTTATTTCTGTATTTGCAGTGAGGTAAAGTCCATGCGTGTAGTCTTCTTTCATGTTGTTAAAAGTAAGTGTTTGCAATAAAGAAATTATTCTCAGCAAATATAAAACTGCAACATCCTTTCCCTGCTTTGTTCCTCAGTACTAAACCAAATTTTCCAGCGATGCCTCATCCTTTGTTTTCTCTTGCTTTGCATACCTAATAACAATAGAAAATCTACCATTCAATACTGTACACCACTTGTTGCAGTCTGTTGTAAAATTCTTCTACCTTGTCTTCACTTGCATTTGTAGCTGTGCATACACTTGTATTGATGGTGAAATTCACTCAATATGCCTTTATTCTGATTGAGATTATTCAGTCAGACACTGAGTTCTAACGACAAATGCTGTTCCAATTTTCTAAAACTTTTGTGTCTAGAGTAATAAATCAAAGTATATTATTCCTGTCCATCTGAGGTCACTAATTCCTAAAATCTTAATCTGAGATCTCATTTCTTTATTAGTTCCTATTTTCCTTGATACATACTTCATACATTCTATGTTTCTATTTTATGTAAATCAGTAAAGCAGAGGCATCTTTTTCTGAGCTCTATCAGAAGACAAAGTTTCTCAAGGCTTTAATTCAGCTTCATCATTCTTATTAATTTCATTGGAAGTATCCCTCTGCTATTCCTTTAACCATTTTGATGCTTTCTGACCTGAGTGTGTTCCATCTTCTAACACCATATCTCAATAACTTAGGCCTCTGTTGATAAGATTTTCTTGGCAAAAAAGTAGAGGGAAGTAGGACTCAACACGTCCATTGCCAATCACGTTTTAGCGCGTGATGCGAGTTCTCACCTGGCGGCCGATCACGCATTATCGCATGGACGTCGCTATCAAGTAAAAAAAAATTTGGCCACCACACAAAATTCCAATTTTCGGCTTGGCAATGAACGTGTTAAAGCAGAGGAATCTAGAGCACATTGCTTAAAATCTTCCATGTAAAAGTTGGAAACAGGAGATGATAGTGAAGAGCCTATTGACATAGTTATCTTTTTGTATGCCACACGAAGTAACCAAAATGTAGTATGTGGGCAAAGAGGATTGTGATGTCAAGCAATGTGTCCTGTAAAACAAAAATCGTGTAGCTGATTGGACAGAATTGTTAAAAGGACAGAAATGTCAAAAATGAGTAATAAATCATCACTGCTGAGAGTGTGATGTTCTTAATTTTGTTTACGAAATTGTGTTTTTTATATCAGATGGGAAATGACCTACCAACTCCTCAAGTGTCAATGCTGGTTACTTGACTAAGCACTAATTAGAACTTCAACTATTGGCTGAAGTTATTTTTATTTTCATATTCTTTTTGTGTATGGTAAATTTTGATGAATGCTGTCTGACATGAATTGACAGACTTAGTAATTATATGCTATTTGAATTTGAAGGGAGATATTCAGTTGCTAATGATGCAAAATTGGATAGGGTAATAGTCAATTAAGGTGAAGTCGAGAGCAGGTTGATTTAAATTGGCTGACAGTATGGGCAAAACATAAGGGATATCAAGTGAATATGGAAAAATGTAAAGTTATGCATTTTGGGATACAACGATTACAAGCTGTGCACCACACTGAGGGAACTGTACTCCAAGAAATTGATGAAGCCAGGTATTTGGAGATACTAATAGTAGTGGAGAGTTGAAGTTTAGAGGACATATTGCTAAACTAGCCAGGGTAGCTTACAGGATTATTTGGTTATTGAAGAACACTCTAACAAGCAGAGATAAGGGAGTTTCCATTTCTATTTATAAAGCCTTAATACGACCACATCTGAATTACTATGCTCAGATTTGATCACCTGAATTTTTTTTACAAAGGAGGAAGTGGTAGAGAGGATCCAGATGCAAGTGACCAAGATGGTGATTGGTCTGTGAAATTCTCCCTATGAGAATAGATTGAGAGTTTGTGGATTGCAAAAGTTGGCTGATAGACAAAAAAAGTGGAGGGATATGATAGAGACATTTAAGTTACTTAAAGGAATTTATAGGATTGATGCAGGAGGAAATGTTTCAGCACTTGGCTAGAGGGGAAAGAACAAGAGGTCATCCCTGGAAGTTAGGTAGGAATGTGATTAGCAAGAGCATGAGGACTACATTTTTTGCTTGAAGAGTGGTGAATGAATGGTAAAATGAATCAATTATTGTCTGACAGCAACACTTATCAACTTGTAAAATATTAACCTAACTAGATTAAAAAAGAAATCTTTTTAATGTGACTAGAAACATGTAAAAATTTAAGTAATACCAAAGGAATAACTAGCAACCTCACCAAAACAGAATCATTATCTGTCATATGATTAAAATAAAACAAAGATATTGTTATTACTAAAGCAGGTAATGGTAATACTACTGCTGTTTTAGGCTGGTCGACTTCTTTCTCAGCCTTGGTTGGTCCACTGCTGGACAAAGGCTTCCCCCTTTTTTGACCACTTCTTTCTATTTTCGGCAGTCTTCTTCTTCTTCCACTTCTTGTCAAAGTTCCTAAGGTCATCATCCCATCTAGTCCTTGGCTTTCCTCTGGTTGTTATCCAATTTGTAAGCTCCTTGGTCCAGCGTCCATCCTCTTTCTTCACATTACATGACCTGCCCACTTCCATTTTCTGGTCTTAATGTGAGTTAGAATGTCATTTATCTTGGTTTGCTTTCTGATCCGGGATTTTCTTATTTTATCTTTTAAAGAGATCCCTATGATGTTTCTTTCAAATTTTCTTTGAGCAATCTTCAATTTGTTTTCCAGTCTTTTTGTTAGGTTCTAGGTCTCACTACCATAAGCCATGACTAGTAATAAGCATTGATCAATTACTTTCCTTTTTAGGCATAATGGGATGCCACTGTTATGAATGGAACTTTCCAAGTTTTCTAAAAGCTGTCCATGCCAGCTATATTTGTCTATTGATTTATGATTCAATACCTTTACCTAAATCAAAGAGCTGTCCTAGATAGACAAATTGATCTACAGTATCTAATTGATTATTCCCCAGGGTGATGTGTGATTTTATTGCTGACTTGTTGAACATTACTTGAGTTTTTCCAGTATTTATTTTTAACCCTTTTTTTTTTTCAGACTTTCTGTATTAAATTGGTATATCATCTGCATATCTTAAGTGTGAGATGTATTTCCCATTTATCTTTATACTTTTATTGTTCCAGTTTAAGTTTTTAAAGATTTCTTCTAGTACTGCATTGAACAGTTTTGGTGAGTGTCCCCCTGCCTATCTCCTCTTCTTATGTTAAATTTAGATTTCTTGTGTCATAGCTTTATGGTTGCAGTACAGTTGTTATAGATATGTTTTAGAAGTTTGATGTACTGGGTAGGGACGAATGCTGGTCTTGAACTTTGACCACTTCTTTCTATTTTCAGCAGTCTTCTTCTTCCTCTTCTTGTTAAAGTTCCTAAGGTCATCATTCTGGGAGTGAGAGGTGTGATTCAAATCTGATTATTGGAATAATGAATTACAGGTAACCCTCGTATAACGCAGATGTTAGGTTCCATAGAAATGGCACATTATATAAACCACATTATGCGAGACTCAGATCACATACAAAAAGTAGAGTTATGTTCCGAAATCGGTTTTTTAAAAAAATATATATATATAAAACAACAATGACATATCATCATGCATATCAAGGATTTAGGGCCTAGCATGGCCTGTTCTAGCCTTAGAAGTCATCGTTGAATCGTTTAAGGGAAGTCCTGGTTTTCTTTTTCCTAATGGCTTGTACTTTAAGGCTAGTTTTGGTAATCTTTCTATTTTCATTCTTTGAACATGTTCCCTCCATTTATGTTTATATATATATATATCCAACAAAAATATATTTTTATTTAATTCAGGTAATTCATGTAAGTTAAGAAAACATATAAACTATGACACAAATACATAGTATAAAATTATAAAAATTACAAATTGTAATTAAGCTTCATTGTACGTAATACATAAATGTTTTAGGCAAAATAAAAATAAGTGCATATTTTAATCTTTCATAGCATGAGGATTTGAGGATTGGTTAATAAACATTAGTTTGTCATGTAATCACCTGATGAATTACTACAAAACAGTAGAGTAATTCTTTCTTTGGAAACTTTGAATCAAGGAGCTGATCTTTCATTTTTCGAAATATAGATGCATTTTGGCATTTTTTTTTCCAATATAACCCAGATTCATCAGCATTGAACATCTGGTCTGCATTATAAATGTTTATAAACGTTGAGAGTTTTTTGTTTAATAAGATTTCCATCCAAAGGAATTTTCTTTTGAGTGCATCTTCTTTCCAAATCATTAGAGATTTCTTCATTTATCTCTTAGAAAATTGTGTACACGAGCAATGAGCTTTGCACTTACCGTTGACCCAGCAATAAACACTTTCTTGGATTTTATGTTCATTGTGTTTGATTGTTTGAATTGTTGATTCATTTAAATTCAAAGTCCTTACATCAACTGGTTTTTCTCCATTTTTCAACTGATCCATGATTTTTTTTTCTTTGTGACGAACTTTCTTTTCAATATTCATTTTTTTCCCTTTCAATGCAATTTGTGGCCATTGCTATAAAATTAATTTTTTTACATAAAAAAGCATTACATATTAATTATGTATGACTCACCAGAAAATAAAGTGCTCAGCTTGAGATAACACACTTACGATTTTTAATGCGCTTTCCTGCAGAAAACGAAGACAATTTCAACAATAAACACTTTATACGATATACTACCCCTACTATAAATTCACTACTTATAACTACCTGCGCGATATGGGCAGACACAAATTTAACGAAGATAAAATTTGATTTTTAAGTTGCTCGGTGAAAAATATATGAAAAGATAAAGGGTTACTACCTAGATGGTGTTTTTGTCAAAACCGTGTTGTATAAGTACTGCATTATACGAGGGTTACCTGTACTGACCATTTAAAACTATATATTTAGACATTTATGTACATTTAATTATACAAATACAACATTTATTTTACAAATGATATTCTATATTTTTCAATTCAGCTACTCGAATACAAATTTACTATTTCTAGATATACATAAAGTTTTTGACTCTGTATCACATGAAATTTTAATAAAAAAAATTAAAAGTCATAGGAATATGAAGTACTGCCCTAAACTGGTTCAAAAATTATTTAAATGCCAGATCACAAAATTGTAAAAATAAGCAACAGCTATAGCAGCTCCAAAACAGTAGACTGCAGTGTACCACAAGGATCTGTCTTGGGACCAATTTTATTTAATATTTTTATCAATGACTTCTGCAATCTTAAACTAAACAGTAAAATAAATACTTTTGCAGATGATACAGTACTAATTTTCTCTACAGACACAGCCGAACAAATGAAAACTATCATGAATGCTGATCTTTTGAAAGTAACAAATTGGTTCCAGTCAAAGTCAGTCTGAATGTCTCAAAAACTAACTTGCGAAATACAACTGGAAAATGAACTTATACTACTTAAAATACAATTTTTTTAATAAATTCTCCATCAGTAAAAGGTTTCGAAGTCCGAGCAATTTTTTCGCTTATGATGTAACTACATTTAACAGCAGCATCACTTGTAATAACATTTGAAAATGTCCTCTGTTGAAACTTCAGTTAATTTTTTAAATCTTTTAAGTTTGTCATCATGCATCTTTTCTGTAATATTTATCACAGTTCTTATGGTTTGTTTCATAATTGCATTTTAGGTTCTATTCTTTCACCACGGCGACACTTTGTCTGCGTATCAAACATGTTGGAATATTTTTTATTTCCACAAAGAAATGTGCCCTCTCCCATTTTTCTTGAAAAGTTCTGCCTTCTTGATCTATTTTTCTTTTTTTAACTTTAAATTTGGACATTGTTTTGGGCAAAAAAAAATATAAGTTATTGAAGTAACTTTTTATTAACACACTATCATATTACAACGGTAACCCGTAACTTATTGACATTATATCACGTAGCTTAAAATGGCTGCGTGACAGGTAACTTCCATTCAGTGTCGCCAACATTTGATGATAGAAACATGGTACAAAGAATTATAATGTTTTACTTTTGTTTAAAGCTGTCATAAAACATTTAGAAGTTTTGAATTTTTTCTGTTTTAATCCCTGCAGGATGTTAGAAACACTGATTTTTTTTAGAAAAGAAATCATTAAGGTCGTGGACCAGATACGAAGCCTTTGCAGGCCATATCCAGCCTGCAGGCCACCAGTTTGTGACCCCTAATGTAATGGTATATTATCTTGCCTCCATATGTTATTAATTCAATGGTGATGCTATCATTGCCTGGTACTTTATTGTTTTTCATTTGTTTCAGTGTTTCCTTAATTGGTATAATTCAGGTAAAGGTTGACGGGCATCTCTGTGTTGAGGGGGGGGATATTAGTTGGTACTTTTGAGTCATAATTCTCTGTAAAATTCTGTAATTCTATTGAGTATTTGTTGTCTGTTCCTAGTGATTATGCCATCTTTGTTTTTGATAACAATGATATTTGTTCGTCCTCTGGTCATGCTCCTTCTTAAAACTTTCATTTTTTATTTTTCTCTATTGTTTCTTTGAGTTTTTTGTGTATTATATTCATGTATGTCTGATCTTATTTTCTTTCTTAAAATTTTGCAGAGTTGTGTATATTCTATATTTGATAATTTGTTTCGATCTTGTTTAATTTTTCGTTCAGAAGTTCATGATTTAGCTTGCATGTCTTGGTACTTTGGTGTTGATTGTTGATGTGTGTAGCTGCTCTTGGAAATTGCTTTAGTTATTTCTGTATTAGCTTTCTCCAAATTCTCTTGAAATATATTAATATTTCTAAGTCCTTTTAACAGTTCCATTTGAAACTTTTTTTTTGTTTTGTTTGCAATTGTGTTGCTATTAATTTGATTTTTGTTGGCAGCAATCAGTTTCCTTTTTTCTTTTCTCAAGTTCAGCTCTTTTTTGCTCTAATCAGAGTATGATCGCTACCTGTCCTGAATTTGAGTATCACTGAAACATCTTGGATGATATGTATTTTGTTCTTAAGTATATAGTCTATTTCATTTTTGTTATGGGGGCTTCTTTCGTTGGGGCTTCTCCAAGCCCATTTGTCTGGTTTTTTAAAGAAAGTATTCATAATGTAAAGTCTATTACCTAAAGAAAAATCTGCTAATATTCCTGCTTTCATTTCTATTTCCTAATCCAAATTTGCCTATTGTGTCCAAAGTATCTCTTGTTTTTCCAATTTTGACATTAAAGTCCCCTATTGTGATCTGATATTCCTTTTGGTTTTGATCCACTGCTGGTTGGTCAAAGAACATTTCAATCTCTTCCTCTGTGTGGGTGAATGTAGGAGCATAGACTTGAATTAATTTAATTTTATATCTTTTGCTCATAAGCATAAATGTGATGATTCTGTTGGAAATAATTTTAAATTCTTTTATTTTACTTTTTATTCTCTTGTTTATTATGAACCTTACTCTGCCTTCTCCATGTGTATAGAGCAGGTTTCCACTTGTGAGTTCTATTAGGTGCTCTCCTATTCTTTTTTGTTTCACTGATTCCTATGATATCCCAATTTATATTGTTGAGCTCTTCCTCAATCATCACAAGATCTTCCTTTTTCCTTAGGGTTTTGCAGTTATAAGTCCCAGTCCAAAGTTTATTGTTGATTTTCACCTTTCCCGGTTGGCTTTTCCCTAATTTATTATCTGTTTCTATCCTCACTGGTGGGTTTGAGATAAGTTGGAAGTTATCTCAAACAACACATGACATATCAACTTGATGTGTCTGGGAATGATTTGTCAGAGTTGGCAGATTATGCCCATTTTGGCCTTGGCAAATATGCTGTCGTGGTGGTGGGGGAGGGGTTGGTCTAATCTTCCATACTGACCGGGCATATTGGAAGATGTGTTTTATACCTACTGCCAGGTTTTTGATCTTTGTTCTCTCTCTTCACCTGCTACTGTAGGCAGGGGTCCATGCCGGGCACTGTCAGGTGGACTGGCTGGTGGGATGGGCAGAATCCAAGTCTGCAGATGTTCATGAGCTTACTGGTCAACTTACTTGGATAAAATGAATCAGTCTCCAACAGCAACACTTAAGGAATTGACAATGTAGATAAGAATATAAATCGAATTACACTTTAATAAATATTTCCGATATTTCAGCAACGTCACGTTGCCATCTTCGAAAGGAACTTACAACAAAGGCACGTGCACATAGGCACTACAACACAGTAACTGAGAATGAAGTGATGAAGCTATTGTTCTCCTAAAAGTCCTGATGGTGCCCCCTAGCGGGCTAAGTAGGTGTTTTTAGCCGTTGGGCTGAAGGTCTGCTGATGTAAGCCTCCCAAATTTGGGGCAGTCTCATACAACCAAATTTGTTGAGGTTTGGAGACTTTCTTAGGACTGAGGCTGATTAGATAAATAGTCTTACGAATTTGTATTTGCTACGGTGTATTACTGTAGCTTTCTTCTACCGTATTCTGTGGTGTGTATTCAAAGCATGGTCTGCAAGACCATAATGGCTGTACTTGTGAAAACGGATGTAGTCCTTGTGTTCCAAAATTCTGATATTCACTATCATGCCTGTTTGGCCAAAGTAAGACAGTTTACAGCTGCAAGGGACCTCGTATACACCAGGTAGGTCTAGGGGAGGTGGTTGGTCTTTAGTGGAGTGGATAAGGGATGCAAAGTCATGTTTTTTTTAAGATTTTGGTAATTTTTTCCGACGTGCCTCGGATGTAGAGATTGGTGGATTTAGAGTAATCCTTGTTGTGGAGGGGAGGGGAGGGTGTAGCTTTCAATATTTTTTTTTGGGGGGGGGTAGCCATTGGCTGAGAAAGTGTTGAGGATGTGATTTAGTTCAGTGTTTAGGGCCTTGTCATTAGAACAGATTAGTTTAGCTCTGTTGTATAGTGTTTTCACCACTCCATATTATTGTGTGTGTGTGGGGGGGGATTGTTGGTGAGTGTACTTACCTGTATGGGTGGGTTTTCTATAAACTGAGAAAACCAGGGTTCCATCAGGCTGGTGGGTGACTAGTGTATCTAGGAAAGGGAGGCTGTTGTTTTCCTCTTTTTCCAGGGTGAACTTGATTCTAGGGTATTGGTTGTTTAAGTGTGTTAAGAAGGAGAGGAGTGTATCAGAGCCATGTGCCCAAATAGCGAACACATCATCAACGTAGCAAACCCATATGGTTAGTTTTTGTGGGGCAGAGGCTAAGGCTTTTTCTTCAAAGGTCTCCATAAAGAAATTGGCCAAGGGGAGAGTGGTGAACCCATGACTATCCCCTCTATTTGTTTGTAGAATTTTCCCTGCCAAACGAAATAGCCTGAGTTCATTGTGAACTGAAATAGGGCTGAGATATCGGGAGAAAATTTAGCTTGGATTAGCTCCAAAGTTTCCTTGAGCGGGACATTTGTGAATAAGGAGTCGTCGTCATAGTTGACCATTATGTCAGTATGTTGGAGTGTAAGGTTCTCTATGCTGGCTCTGAAGTGGGCTGAGGCTTGAGTGTATTTGGCCAAAGTGTGAGCACGTTGGACAAGTGTTTAGCTAATTTGTGTGGGGGAATCAATGCCATACAGGCCAAGAAGTGACTTTCTTAAGGAGCCTGTGAAGTTTTCTGATTTGTGAGTTGGTGGGATTGTATTCAATAGCACGGTAAGTAGCCCAGTCTAATAGAAGAGCATTAAGCTTACCTGTGTAGTCCTTTTTGTTAAGTACTACAGTTGCATTTCCCTTATCTACTTTGGTGATAACTATTTCTTTATTATTCTTCATTTCCTGCAGAGCTTTATATTCCTTGTTGGATATGTTGGTTAATTTATATTCTTATCTACATTGTCAATTCCTTAAGTGATTTAGTAATGCATAACCACCGTATAAGCCTGTCTACGAGTAACACTTATCTTAAAATATAATCCAACTGACTGGATTAAAAAGAAAACTATAAAATTATCAAATGTTAACAGTGTCTGACAGTCATTTCATGACTGTCAGGCACTGTTAACAAGCTATTTACCACACTATGCAGGCATACCAATAATTTATGTTCTTTGTAAAATACATAAAAATATTATACTATTTTGACATTGACAGTAGCTAAAGATATCGACAGCTAATTTATCATAGCCATGAAACCAACCATCATAAACAAAATTAAGACCATCACACATTTCTTTTACAGGACAGATTTCCACTTGATATCATGGTCCTCTCTGCCTGCATGCTATGTTCTGGTTACATTGTGTGGCAAAATGATGATGTTTACTTTAAAAAAAAGAGAGAGAGAAAAGTAAAATATATGGCCATGGGCTTACTGTTATCTTCTTCTGTTACCATTTTTTATATGGAAGCTTTTGAGTAACGTATACTTCAGTTTCTTCTACTTCAAAATCCAAAGCTTGGCTCAGATATTCAAACAATATTTTCTTTATTTGGCCCCATGGACTCCAAACTTTAAATTCCTTCTTGATTTACCCGAACAAACAACACAAATGCATACATTTTACCACTGAAATTGAAAACCAGAACATACTTCTTTGTTCAATACACTTGTAATATACCTTCTCTTGGACAATCTATCTTTTACTGTCTGCCATAAGCCTATACATACCAGCCAATACATATACTTACTCTTACCTCACTACCTAAAAAAAAATATTAAAAAAAATTTGGTTTCATTAACTCAAAAATAGAACAATAACAATCTATTTCAATGAGCAAACTCTTCAGCATGAGTTACAAATTAATATTATTAACCAAAACCTCCAGGTGGTCAGTAACTCACTTAGAGAGGCCATGTATCATCCACACCAAATGTCACTCAATTTCTTGAATTCATTCACTACCTGCACACATCACTTTCAAGACAAACCATTCCAATCATGCACCGCACAATGAAAGAAAAAATCTAGCTCTTACCCCTTTCTTGACTGCATTCATTCTCAACTTCCATGTATGCCCTCCCATCCCCTCTCTCTACCTTCCATAAAATGAAAAATTCCATCTACTAATAACCTGGTTTGTAGGTCTGTTTCATATAATTCCTTTTTTCTCTTAGCTAATAACATCTGTGGTCACAAATTCTGAGTCTGTACTCATAATCTACATATCACACTTCTGGTATCATCTTTAACACCGTGTTTTGCATCCTCTCCACTGTATCTGCTGCATCCCCATAGAAACAAGGAGACCAGATGTGTGCACATTCAAGGCCTTCTAAAGAGGCAAAGTGACTTCCTTTTCCTCATATGTCAGTGTTCATTTCAGCATTGCAATTATCATAAGAATTGTATTTGCAATCTTTGCTATGTAGCTCTTGAACTTCAACTTCTTATCTGCTAAAACTCCAAGATCCTATCCTGATCAGTTTTTTCTAGCATAATCCCATCAGTATAATACACCATTGGATATCTCATCATCAAAGTGCATAAATTTACATTTAAGAACAGATGATAGCCATTTTCACTTGTCCACAATTTCAGTTCATTTGTGTAAGTGCTACACGTCAGTTACATTCCTGATTACCCTGCCTATCTTTTCATTATCAGAAAACAGCTATATATCTCCTGTCAAATCCTTGATGTATACGTTGAGTAACTATGAACCATGGACTGCTCTCTGAAATACACCACTGGTCACCTTGCAGATACCCCACTCCCCATACAACATGCACTTTTTGATATCAGTCAGCAAGCCATCCTCTGAAGCTAATAGTTTATAATCCAATCCCATATTCTGAAACTAATACAAGAACTTTGACTAGTGGTGTGCCACAAGGATCTGTTCTTGGACCACTGCTGTTTAATTTGTTCATAAATGATATAGGAAATGATCTGAGAGGAACAGTTCATTTGTTTGCGGATGATGCGAAGTTGGGTAGGGCAATAGTGAATGCAGATGACGTCAAAATTTTGCAGGATGATTTGGATAGATTGGAGGTCTGGGCTAAGGAGAATGGATGTCAGTTTAATGTGGCAAAATGTAAGGTTATGCATTTTGGGGTGAAAAGATTGGCGGCAGTTTACTGCATTGGTGGAACCGTGCTCCAGGAAATTGATGAGGCACGAGATTTAGGAGTGTTGGTAGATAAGGAATTGAAATATAGGGGACACATTGCAAAAGTGACCAAAACAGCTCATCAAATCACTTGGTTGCTGAAGAATACGTTGACAAGCAGAGACAAGCAGGTTATTGTTCCTCTGTATCGAGCCTTGATAAGACCCCATCTAGACTACTGTGCTCAGATTTGGTCACCTAGGTTTCTTCTTGATGGGGAGGAGGTGGAGAGGATCCAGAGGCGAGTGACCAAGATGATAGCAGGTCTGTGGAATGAACCGTATGAGAACAGGTTGAGGATTTGTGGGTTGCAAAAATTGGTTGATAGGCGGAGAAGGGGAGATATGATTGAGACATTCAAATTACTGAAGGGTTTCTATAAAATTAATTCAGAAGATATTTTTGAGAACAGGGCTGGTTGTGGGAGGACTAGGGGACATCCATGGAAACTGGGCAAAAGTGTGGTTAGTAAAGGTGTTAGAGCTGGGTTCTTTACTTTTAGAGTAGTGAATGAGTGGAATGCGCTCCCTGAGTCTGTGGTGGATGCTGTGACAGTGAATGAGTTTAAGGCGAGGTATGATAGATACTGTATGAATGTCAAATAGTTGTGATGAATATGATTTGGGGCCTCCCTCGATGAGTCTATTGACTCCCTGGAGTTGCCCGTAATAATAGTAATAACTTTCCATCTGCATCCTGTCAAAAGCCTTGGCAAAGTGTAGGTGTATGCATCACTAGCTCTTCTGAATTTTCATGAACAAAAGATAGTAACAGTTGTACACTACAGTTTTATATTGGCACCGAGTAAAAACTCAAAAGCAGAAGTGAACTCCTAGTTTTGAGTAAGGTGATAAAAACAATATCATGTAATATGTTATATCTTTCATTTTATCTATAAATCTATATTTATTAACATTTGAAATTTGATCTTGTTTTGATGTATTCTCAAATATAACATTTGTTCTATAATAGGTATTATATAATATAATATAATATTAGTTTACAAATATTATATTGTTGAAACTATTTTAATTCTAAGGTTTACAAAGGCATCCCACAAGCTTAAACTACTTGATCTTCGAGGGTGTCAGAATATTTCAGTATCTGGACTGGTTCGACTTCCTGCCTGGCATATCCAACATTTGTACCTTTCTAGGTGCAATGTTGTGGGTATGCAAGATTTAGAAATGGCTCTAGGAAAGGTGGGATTGTTATGCTTAAATTTGATGGAGGCATAATAGAGATAATTGATTAAATTATCTCTGTTATGCCTTATTGATTAAATTTTAAATTCATTAAAAATTTAATGGAATTGAATACTGTGATATTCTAATCTTGATGTTTATCATCATTTATTTGATTATACCATATACATGCCTTATAATCAGCATTCATGAAAAACCTAAGATGGAATGCTCTATAGTCTATAGCATAGATAGTCTCCCATGCATAAACTTGCCCAACAGTTAGCCAAGTCTCTTGTCTCCCTTGCTGGCAACTACTCTACTTCTGTAAAAAAAAAATTCAGACATAATTGTTAGTTTTGATGTCACCTCTTTATTTACCAATGTACCACTTATAGACACTCTTGATTTGAATAATTCTAAATCCCCCCCCCCCCCCGATATCTTTGAATTATTCAAATTTACTATGGAAAATATGTATGCAGGTTACTTTATATGGGGAGAAAAAAATCTACAAACAGATTAATGATACTGCTATGGGTTCCCTCTCTCCTCCTCTTTAGCAAACTTTTACATGGAACACTCTGAAAACAAACTACTTACCACAACTACATACAAGTCCCTAGTGTTGTTACGTTATGTTGACGATGGGTTTGCCATTTGGTCCCATGGATAAAACACTTTGGATGCGTTTGTCGCCTACCTAAACAGACAACACCCCAAAATATAGTAGAAAAAGAATCAAATAACTGTTTACGTTTTCTTGACACATTAGTCACACCCACCTTTCAGATGGATCGCTATTTTTTTCCATTTACAGAAAGCCAACACACACAAGAAGATATTTACATAAACAATCACATCATCATCCAGTCCAACAGTTCGGCATTTTAAAAACACTTACACACAGAGCCAAAGCCATTTGTTCTAACAATACAGCTCTGTCCACAGAACTCAAATATCTGCACCATACTTCCTTGGCCAGTGGCTACAATTCCTACAAAATAGATAAAATACTACATAACTCCAAGGGATAATAAATCCCTCATTATTTTAAAGCTGGATACGAAACTCGGAGATCGAAATCTAAGAGTTTCATGCCGAAGAACTATCAGCGAGTCCAAGCGTAAGTCAACACCTGGGTAGTACAACACTAGAGCAACACTGCATAACTCCATTACTTCTCCCTCCTCCTCCTCAGAAAAGAAAGCCAAAGAACTAATGAAACATGACCTTTGCACCGCATTCAAACCTAATGTTAGATTAGCAACTCTAATTTACTCACCTAAAGATAAACTTCACTCTCTAGCACACCCTGGAGTGTATGAAGTTATGAAGTTCCTTGTGACTATCTTGGCCTACTATGGGCAGACACTAAAATCTGTTAACATCTGCATGGAAGAACATAAAAAATGCATTCGCTACCATTATTATGGCAATCACGACTGGCAGACCACACTTTGGACACCCCCCCCCTCCTTCACACAGAATTAGATGGAAGAAATCCAATGTGTGATATTTAGAAATCATTAGAGATCCAAAAGATTATTTTTTGAGTCAGCCATTGTTATGAAGAATTCTTCTAACCTGAACAAATATGGCTGCATTAATTTGTCAAAAATTTGGAGACTGTTAGCTTAAGAGCAACTCCCACATAGCTGTAATTTTATATATTTATTTTCCTACAACATTAGAGGGTGCCAAAATAGAACTTTAGATCTTTTGTCCATTACAATTGTATGTTTCACTTACTCATGGCCGCATATGCATGCTGTGTTGTGCTCTGATGATGCTGATTTGAAATTCAGTGAAATATAAGCAAGTTATTAAAACATATTTTTTTAAAATAGTGTGTTTGGTGTTGTTAATACCGTTAAAACATAATTCGTGTACAGACATGAGTTCTGATAAAAATTAGAGGAATGAACAAATGGTATCAGTAAGTGGAATCATATTGACATTGTTAGCATTTGTAAATGTGTAAGCAGAATTGATCTGTAGTGGTGTAGTCATTTGAGCATATGGGTGAGTTAAGGCTAGCAAAACAGTTTTTCGACTCAGTTAATCAAAAATTGACTCAGTCAATGATTTCTTCAATTTTGTTCCTCAGTCTCCTGGTTTCTGGTTATTGTTTTCAAATTCTTTCACTTTTCAGTTTATACATTAATAATATTGGGAAGGATCTGACAATAGATGTTGAGTTGTTTGCTGATGATGCCAAAAATTATACTGAATATCAGCTACATCCGTAGCTGATATCCAGTACTTACAGAATGATTTGAATTGGCATGATGAGATTTCTCCACCAATATAATATACTTTTTGGATAGTATAGTGGACATGAATTTGAAGTTCAATTGTCACATAGCAAAAATTGCAAATACAACTCAGAGAATAAATTATAGGCCATCTGTATATCTGGAGTTGTGGTTGAGATATTGGAGAGATTAGTGAGAACTAGGATACAAAAATGGATTGATAACAGCAATATTTTCTGATTCATGATTATCAGCATGTTTTGTTAAAGGGAAGTCATGTTTTACCAACTTATGTACTATAACAAGGTGATGAATGTATTGAATGAGGGAGATGCATGTACTGTGGTATACTTAGATTTTAATAGTTTTTAATAGACTGCCACATGACAAGCTTTAAATAAATTGAAACAGGTGGAACTGGGTAATAGATTAGTGAGTTGGATTGGTGACTGGCTGTCAGTTAGACATCACGAAGTTGTATATGGGGATGCAGTGTCCCAAAAGAGGAAAGTCACTGGTGGTATGCTGCATGGGGTCTGTATTGGGACCCTTGTTGTTCAGCCTGTATATTAATATTGGATGGGTTTAACTGATGATATGGAACTGTTTACAGATGATGCAAAAGGAGATTGGCAGGTAGGCGTAGCCCCCAGTTCAGTGTTGGGGAAAGCATCGATGGGATGCAAAGTATACACTCAGTAGAGAAACTTTGAGGGAGAGAGAGAGGAGATGAGAGATCTGGAAGTGGTGGTGAACAAGAAATTCATTGGTAACATTGCACAAGTTATGAAGTCATCACATTGGATAATGGCAATGATGTGGAGGACCTTGATGTGCAGAAATAAAGAGGTTATGATTCAGGCTACATGTGAATTATTGTGTACAAATTTGGTCACTCGGTTTTCATAGTGACAAGTATATGTTTAAAAGGGTCCAGAGAAGATTCACAAAGGTGACAACTGGTCTTTGGGATGTGGAGTATGAGACAGATTGAATTAATGTAATTTGCAAAGACTTGTGAATAAGAGGAGGAGATATGATTGATACATATGTCAGTGATTGTTATCAAGTAAACATGAAAGAAATTTTTCATAGAATAAAGGTGGGGGGGGGCGGGTAGACTTGTATATCAAGGGTGAGCAAAGGAGTGAGGAGAAGGTTCTTTGCATGGTGAGTGATTGGTGAGCAAAATGCGTTGCGTGAATGTGTTGTGAATGCAGACATATTGAATCAGTTTAAGGTATGGTTGGATGAGCTTTGTGTGAGATAATGTTTACCTCCCATGATGAATCCTGACTCCATGGAGGTCAGATGTTAATAATGATAATAATTGCAATGTTGAAACAAACATTGACATGTAAGGATAAGGAAGGTGTTTTGCTTCATAATTGAGACCTCACCTGGACTACTGTGCACAGATTTGGCCTCCTGGCTTCAAGAAGATGAAGAAATCTGAAATGAAGAAGCAGCAGCTATCAAAAAGATGCAAAGAAGAGTAACAAAAATTATGTTGGGATTATCAAATGTGGATTATGAGGATAGATTGAGCATATATGGACTTGCAGACCTTGGTAAATAGGAGAAAGTGGGTGATGGATGATGTGATAAAGGGGAGTATACATTTCTGAAAGGGATATCATCTGATGAAATTTTTTTCTATATGAAAGAAAGATGGTGAGAGAACTCAGAGGCATCCATGGAAGTTAAGTTTGTGCACAATTAAGAAAGGGTAAGAACTACATTTTTTCTCTCAAAGAGCAGTGAGTGAGTGGAAGTTTGCCTGTTGAAGTAGTGAGTGCAGTAGTGAATAGAAGGTATGACAGCTGGTGTGGGTGATGTATAGTCTCCCTCAATGAATCCTTGACTTCCTGGAGGTCTCAAATAATGATAACATACCAGAAATGAGTGCCCCATGTGTAGATATGAAATTGCAAAGAAAGACTTCAACAGAAGAAGAAGAAGAAATCATATAAAAAGTTCTGTCCTGTCTGTTAAAATTGCATGTACACTTTCAGAAAGTGCACCAAAATGTAGGAAAGCTAAGTTATATGTAAAAGCAGCTAAATTGTCTTTAAAAGAACTTAGAACTAATGTTGAAAATAAATATTATGAAAGTGGCAGAATGTTTTTTGAGTGCTAAGTAAGTTTCAAAATGTAGGAAAGAGCACCACATAAATGAATCAAAAATAATAACAGCAATGTAATTAATATGTAAATAGTGTAAATAATAACGTATATAATGTAATTTAAATTTAAATAATTTAAATTATTACTTAAATTATAATTTAAATTTACATTATTTAAATAAATAATGTAAGTAATAATGTAAATAATAACAGCATGAAGGTAAGGACATTTTGGAATCTGTAATAATTATATTTTAAACCAACATTCTAGGAGGAATGCAATTAGGATAATATATCATACTTGAAGTAGAAAGAGTTATCAATCTGAAGTGGAAAGGCTGCTGAAGTAGAGATACTCAACCTGAATAGTTGAAAAAAGTTTTGCAATTCCATCACTGTAATTCAGAGGGCTTGTTTGCAAGGTCAGATCCTTGATGATTGAAATAGAGTCCTTATCATACCAATTTAGGAAAACAAAATTAAAACTTAATTTGAGAATTATAGAGGAATTTCCTTATTCAGATCAAGGAAAGATTTATGCAAGTATATTTAACAAATGACTAAGAAAAATTGTTTGAAGACTTTTGGTCAAAATATTGGTCAAGAATAAACTGATTTTGGTCAAATAAAGAGTGCCAGTATTCCAACAAGCTAGAAATCATGCAGATACAAAGATCCTACTTTGAAAGAAAAAAAAGAAAAAAAAAAAATTCAAGCCTCTGTCAGCTTGGTATAAATGAAATCTTATACAGAGTGGCAGTTAGCTAGCTTATACAGAAGTTGCAAATCAGTAATTGGAATTGAAAGATGTACAGGAAGGTGGCCTATGTTAAATCAAATATAATTTATTATGAACCTCGTAATTACAGAAAGTGATGAGAACCTTGATATTCAAATAGCAGATATTAAGTTTAGTTGTTTCTTGAAATTAAATAATTGCTGTGAAAAATATGGTTTGAAAATCAGAAATAAAAAGGCTAAAATTATGAAAATAGGTAGAGAAACAGAAAACATCAACTGCATTCTCAGTAACAAACATATAGAATAGGTAAATTTTTAGTATTTAAATAATATTTTAGTATTTAATTAGTATTTTATATTTAAATTACCACAGTGTTTAGCAACAGTGGTAAATGTGGAAATAGATATGGAGAGCTAAATAAATATATATTGAATAAGAGAGAAATTAGTCAATGTACCAAACCAGGAGCAGTATGCAGGACTTGGGTTTTTACTGGTCAGAAGTTTTTTTAATTGGAAAGTAATAGCCTACTAGTTTCACCAACTTGACTGTTGGCTTCGTCTGGGCATACAAGGTGACAAAACAGCTTTAAAAAATTATAAAACAAGTTAAAGATATCAGGTTATAACATAAACGAATGTTAAATATTATCTAAATTCAAATAAAATGCTACATTAAATGCATGGAGCCTGTATGTTATCAGTCATTGTTATACATATATGATCTATAATTGGCAGCAAAATTGAACTGCGATGTGTTGAGTGATCTTATTAGACTTTTCCATATGTCACTGAGGATCATCCCTTGGTTTCTGTTCAGGCTACTTCTTGAACAGATAACTACTGCAGCTTCTTTTATGTTGTGGGAATGAAAATCTTCAAGTACGGCATAGTACTTTTATCTCATTCAGTGTTATGATTGGTATTAGAAAAATGGACCGCCAAGCCAGAATTGTCTTCTCTGTTCTTTCTTTCTTTCTTATCTCTAGACTTCTAGATATTTGTCTGAAATAATTTAAACCACAAGAGCAAGGAGTGTTGTAAACTCCAGGATGTTTATAGAAAGCATTTTTGTCCTTAGGTGATCTTAACAAGTTGTGAATAGTCTTTATTGGTTTGAAAGCCACTCGGATCTCATAAGGTTTGAGCATTTTAGCAGTTTTCTGTGAAAGAGACCCAGCATAAGGATAGAAATTGAAGAGCTGTAGTGGGTATCTTGAGTTTGTTTTTGGGAGAGGTTGGAGAAAAGAATCTTATTTATGAAATTTTTTGATAGCCATTGTTTATTACAGTTTCGAATATGAGGTCTAATTCATCTTTTAAAGTTTTGTCATCGCTTGTGATGCAAGATGCTCTCTTTTTTGACATATTTAAAATACGCAACTTTTGTGAAATGTGATGTGATGAAGAAGAAAAATGCAGATAACGTCGAGTGTGGGTCAGTTTGCAGTAAACCTTTAGGTCAATGTTGCTATCTGTTTGCTTTGTGATTAAGACGTCTAGAAACAGCAGTTTTCTTTCTCTTTCAAGTTTTAAGGTAAATTTGATATTTTGATGAAATTAGTTTATTTTAGTTAGGAATTCAAGTAGTTTTGCTTCTGTATGTTTCCATATGATGAAAATATCATTGATGTATCTCCACCATACTGATGGTTTTGGATCTAATTGTGACGAGATGTTCTTTTTCAAACTTCTGCATAAACATATCAGCACATGGGGGAGATATAGGCCTACCCATTGCAATACCTAATTTGTTTATAGATCTTTTCATTCCATTTGAAGTAGTTGGAAGTGAGACAATGTCTATAAAGATGAGTAATATCTTGAGGAAATAGATTGTCTATGATGGTTATGACTTCATCTACTGGGACATTAGTAAACAAGGACACAACATCCAGGCTAGCAAGGATATCTGTTTCTCAGCTTTTCAATGAAATGTTGTGTATTTCTGATGTATGTGTCCATATTACAAATATGTGCTTTCAAAAGATAAGCTAGGTGTTTTGATGGTAGGTAGGTAGGTAGGTAGGAGAGTTAATCCCATCTACTATTGGACGAAGAGATATTCCGGTTTTGTGAACTTTTGGTGAACTATAATTGTGGTGTCAGCAAATGTAATGACTTCAATTTCCTTTTGAGATCTAACTGCCAATTGTCCATATTGCGTAGTAGGTTGTTTCTGTGTGGTTCGTCCAGGTGAGGTCTGAATCTAATTCACAATAAGTGGATGTGTCTGAGAGCAACTCAGATCTTTGATTTATAATCTCTGTTGTTTAAAATTATGGTGGAGTTTCCTTTGTCCGCCTTAAGGATAATTATTCAATCGTTTTTCTTTAACGTTTTATAAGAAAAAGATGATTAAAAAACCTCTGACCAGTTAAACCCAGTTTATGTGTTTTCTACATAATCAGTGGTCGAAAAGAACATTACAATTGTAGATGTTAGATTTGATATAAAGTAGTTGATCGAAAACCAAAAAAGACCACTCATATGAGAGTTCTAAGAAAATTAGAAGGGATGAACAGATGATATCAATGACAAGGTGATATGAATAATAAAAATATCAGGGAACTTGACATTGTTAATATTCAATAATTATAAGCAGAGCTAGTCCAAGATGATATTGTTGCTTAACCATTTCACTGCTAATCTGAAGTTATCTTGCACGCTTTAAAAATGGTAGCCTTACTAAGCTAGATTATTCTTGAGTGCAGAATATTGGTCTAATGATCCTCTTGCATGTTCAGAAGATTTTCTGAATGTATGTCTCAAGACAGATATTTGTTATATTTCAATCAAAATGAAAATCATGCCTCTAGGTATAAAATTGTAAAAACTGAAATTGGTCACCTCAAGAAAACTTTTCATTGAATCGTTTATCTCCTTTGAAAACATTTATATTAGATGATAGTTTAGTACTATTCAAAGGTCATCTCTCTCTCTCCTTCATTCAATTAAACCCATTAAAAAGACAGACTTGACATAAAAATCTTAGTATTCTGTGGTTGTGAGACAGGATATATATTTGACTTCATTGTATGTACAGGTGCAAATATAAACATAATTATGTGACACAGATTTGGGTTCACAGGCAGTAGTGCAGACTGTTTACAAAAACCTTTCTTTTGAGTTGTTTTGATACTGTTATAAGAGATACTATAAAAGAGAAAAGGATATCTTTGATTATGTAGTAATTACTTCATAATCAAAGATATCCGAAAAATTGCCGAATGAAACAAGCAGTGACACACAGTGGTAAAAAACACCCAACAGGCATGCAATTAGGAATACATATCCATACTTGAAGTAGAAAAAGCCATCAAAAGGCTGAAATGTGGAAAAGCAGCAGGAGTGGATTATATTCAACTAGAACTGCTCAAGTGTATAAAAGTCTTGCAGTGGCTGCACTGCATAATTCAGAAGCCTGGACAGAGGGACATATTTCAGATGATTGGTGTAGAGCTCTCATAGTATCCATATACAAAAAAGGAAATAAAACTGAATGTGAGAATTACAGAGGTATTTCCCAACTAAGCATTCCTGGTAAGATTTATGCAAGTATACTTGAGAAACGGTTGAGAAGGATTGTGGAAGGGAAGCTTGGTGAAGAACAAGTTCGATTCGGGCCAAATAGAGGCTGTCAGGATCAGATTTTCACTTTACGACAAATAGTTGAGAAATCGTGGGGATATAACAAAGATCTGTTTTTAAGTTAAGTTTTGTAGATTTGGAAAAGGCGTATGACAAGGGGGCCAAGAGAAAAGCTATTCAAAATGCTGCAGTTATATGGTGTAAATCAGTCATTATAACAAGCATTACTTAATTTTTATTTGACATGTAAGTCTGCAGTTAGAATTGAAGGAAGTACAGGAAGATGATTTAATTTAAATCTGGTGTCAGACTAGGTTGTACATTATCCCCTCTGTTATCCATTATCAATATGTGTCACATTATGAACAAAAGTGGTATTAAACCTGATATCAAAATTGGAGATGTTAATCTTAGCCCTTTACTTTATGCAGATGATGTTATACTTTTAAATAAATCCAGTACAAGTCTGCAAAATTCCCTGACTAAATTGAATAACTGTTTAATGAATTTGGTATGAAAATTCAGCAATAACAAGACAAAGACAATGGAAATAGGCAGAAACATTAAAAATATCAACTGCACGTTAATGGAGAACCTATAGAACAAGTAAAAAATTTCAGCTACTTAGGCAAAATTTTTAGTGAACATGTTAAATTAAATATGGAAATAGACAACAGAATCGACAAAGCCAGTATGGTAGGAAGTCGACAATAAATTATATGGAATAAGAGAAAAATTAGTCAAAACACTAAATTAGCTGTATATGAGACAAGTGTTCAAACCAATTTTAACTTATGGATCAGAGAGCTGGGTTAGAAATAAAACACTTGAGAAAAGACTAGACACCACAGATAAATCCTGGGAGTCCTGAGAAAGATTAGGAGGTGAACAGATGGCATCAGTGGCAATATCATATTAAAAAACGAGAATATTAGGAAAAAACTTGACATTGTTAGCATCCAGGAATGTGTTAGCAGAGCTAATCTAAGGTGGTATGGCCATTTAAACAGAATGGGAGAGGAATGGTTAGCAAAACAGCCAAGTTGGCAAGAAAAAGACCCAGAGGAAGACCAAGATGTGTGAATTGATACAGTAAAAAGTGCCTTAGAAGACAAGAATATAAAATCTGATAATGTTGGTGTCTTGACAGATAAATTGATTTGGAGGAAAATTGTTTCACAGGAAGTTAGTAATGATGTAAGTTCTTCATGTGGTACTATCATAATATCCTGTACACCCCTTGAGGGTACATGTCAGGAATATGATGATGATAGTGCTTGTTATATTAGATTAATAGAACCTATCTGGAATGAAATTAGATCTAAAATTCCATTAATGGTAGTTAATTCCACAAATCTAATATAATGAGTGCTATTCACAAATTACACTTAAAGAAAGAATTCTAATCATCCTTGGATGAGTGCACAAAAGCAATGTAGCTACTCCAATGAAGCAAAAAATACGTATATCTAAGCTAATTAAACATCTACACTGCTGTTTCAACATTCTAAAACGAATGCTGAAACAGCAGTGTAGTCTACAATTGCAACAAGCCCAAAAAGAAATTTGATTCTGACAAAGCCCTGAAGATTCTCACGCAGAGAAAGTTCTACCAAGAAAATGAATTTAAGAAATAAGAAAAATATTCGGTAACTATTCAGAATAAAATAAACTATAAGAGGTATTGAGCCTCCATAGCTCAGTCAGTATAGATGAGGCCCTTTGGTTAGAAAGACCTGGGTTCGATTCCTGTCCATGACGTGAGGAACCTTTATCTGGTTTTTTTTGAAGAAAGGTGAGATAGTCTCATACAGAGTGTTAGATCTTGAATGGGGAATTTTCATTAAAATTATTTCATTCAAGATTTAACAAGAATAAAATAACTAAAATATACTTGTACTATAGTAACGAAACAATTGTAAAAAGGGAGCATAAATGAATAACTTTAATGTAAAGTGCAAAGGAAAAATGAATTTTGATTATATAGAGAAACCTGTGGAGAATTCATGACTAAGTTTAACACACGTGAACCACAGTAGTAGGTTTTTTATTACGTAAATATTTCATCCTAGGTATTTTTGGACATCATCAGTACAGTAAGGCAATACTAGGAATTACAAAAGAAAGGGTAGAACGCGCAAGGCAATACTAGGAATGACAAAAGAAAGGGTAGAATGCGCCACTGCACGCAGTTTTGGATTCCTTTGTACATACGTGCAAAGGAATCTTTTCTTTTGTCATTCCTAGTATTGCCTTACTGTACTGATGTCCTAAGATACCTGGGACGAAATATTTACGTAATAAAAAACCTACTACTGTGGTTCACGTGTGTTAAACTTAGAAAATGAATTCTGTTTGTCTAAATAGAAATTCTGTTTTGTAAGTTGTAGTAATCAAAATGTATTCTATGTGAAATGTATATCCAGTGTAAACAGAAGTCCAAGGGTCGCGTGCTAATCATCCAATTTAGCATAATGCCTGAGACGAAGGCTTATGCAGAAGGCGAATTGAGTTCATGTTTCCTGAAAAGAGTGCTCCTCGAGGAGAAGAGTTATGATGAAACAGCTTAAGGGCACAAGGGAAGGTGGCGTGTGAAGATTTCTGCAGCAAAAAAGAGGGCGCAACGGAGATAGAATAAGTAAGGATTCGCGCAAGCTTCAAGCTCTCTTGAGTTTTGTCCCTGTTCTCATTTGGACCTGAAGTTGCTGACCAATAGAAGAAAGTGCTATGAGGTCGGACGGCGAGCTCTTCCCTGTGAATGCTTGATGGGTACCAGACGGGCAGTACGCAAGATGCCGGCGTCCACTGTTTCGGGCCGTCGATAGAAGTCCTACCGGAATGAGGCAGCAGAAAGTTATTTCCCAAAGGCAGGAATGCTGACCATAGTGACCTGCAAAGGATCGAGATGAACGCTAGCATCGAAGTGCAGAGAAAGGCTTTATCGGATGAACAACATGACCTCCACATGGATGCAACCTGATGGAAGTGCAGAGTCTTATCCAACAAAAAGAAGACGGTAATCAAACACAGTGATGGTAATGTACAGAACTTTCTTACTTATTTTCCAATTGTATTAGAAGAAAAGGTTAATCAGTTTCTAGTGGAAAGGAAATTATGGACAGATACTTATTGAACTTTGAATGACTAATATGCTTAGCAATTTGTTGGGTTTTTTTCATTAGACTGGTTGTCTGAAAACTTATACACGTGTGTGCCCAAATTAATGTGAGGAGCTAGTATTGTAGATAGAATCTAATTAGAATTTTGTATTGTGAATGTTAGGTGTATCACTGATTAACTTAGAGGCTAGAGTTGTTGAATATTTATTAGAATGTTCATTTGTATTCACCAGTTTGATTTAGTGTTTAATTGATTAAATTCTTGTGTATGTTTGATCTAAATGTAAGTGCTCTAAGATCCTAATAAACGTGTTTTGTTATGTAAAACTGAGTTTTGCCTGAGCATGAGACCAACCTGCCACTCATAACATCTGAACCTATGCGAGGAATAAGATAGTGGAATTTAGAACATTAGAGTCACGACTGCAAGCTAAGAATCCTACAGATGTTGTAGAGCTTTAGTAAGTAAAATAGGCGTTAAGATTCTGGGAAGGTCTCTCTGAACAAGGATTCTTCTAACCTAGGACTCTGACTGGCACAGCTTCAAAAAACAAATTTCTCAGTGTCTGAAAAGGAGACGGCCCCAGAAAGAAGGTCTAGAGAATTCATTCTTAGTTGGTGACCAATTTTTACTTTCATAGGGTAGTTACAAAAGGGTGATTTGGAGTTTTAAGGTTAGGAAATTCTGGAAGGGGTAGATCACAGTATAGGGAAGGAAGTTACACTAAGGAAAGCATTAAATTTTTAGAAAAAACAACGTCGTAACAAGAGGTAGGGGGTGTTTTTTTCACCCTGAAACTCTGATTTTTCGTCCCCCAGAACAGGCAAACTGGCCCCATGAACACACATGGGACCAGTTTCCTCAAGGTAAAATTAGGGGTTTGGGGGAAAGCGCTGATGAACTACCCCATAAAAATTTCACCAAAAACACTTTATGGACATTGCCTACAAAGTCACCTAGGGTTGGAAACGACTAAAAGGGAAACATCCATCCATAAGAGGTGTTATTACTTAATCGTTTGATATTGGGATATTCTAGAATGAATTCTTAGTCCTTGCTGAGGTAATAGGAAATGCAGCTTCCTATTACCTCAGCAGGGACAAACAATCCCTCATAAGAATCAACAACTGCAACCAATCGGTTACATCAAAAATCATATCATCAGTTTTGTTGACTAAAGGCTCAAATTTTGGAGTTACACTGCAAACATTTCGCAAATTATATGTAATTTATCATATTGAAAAAGTATAAAATATCTGCCTCTTAACATTGCAAACAGAATTAGACTAGATACAAGCAGCTTATTATCATCATCATCAAATTCCATATCATATCATCAGGATATGATAGTACTACATGAAAAATTTACGTCATTACTAACTTCCTATCGACAATTTTCCTCCAAATCAGTCTGTTAGTTGTCAAGACCCCAACATTATCAGATC
The DNA here is from genome assembly GCF_054136105.1 of Typopeltis vanoorti. Lineage (NCBI taxonomy): Eukaryota > Metazoa > Arthropoda > Arachnida > Uropygi > Thelyphonidae > Typopeltis > Typopeltis vanoorti. The sequence continues at coordinate 179,473,778 of NC_143549.1, read as the reverse complement.
TTATATTTCTATCATCTAAGGCACTTTGTACAGTATCAATCCACCTATATCTTGGTCTTCCTCTGGGTCGTTTTCCTGCCAACCTGGGAGAGAAGACTTGTTTTGCTAATATTTCCTCACCCAGTCTGTTTAAGTTACTATACCACCTGAGATGAGCTCTGCTAACACATTTCTCGATGCTGGAAATGTCAAGTTCTTTCCTAATATCCTCATTTTTAATATGATATTGCCATTGATACCATCTGTTCACTTCTCTAATCTTTCTCAGGACTCTCATATCTGCAGTCTCTAGTCTTTGGTCAAGTGTTTTACTTCTGACCCAGCTCTCAGATCCATAAGTTAAAACTGGTTTGAACACTGTTATGTATACAGCTAATTTAGTGTTCTGACTAATTTCTCTCTTATTCCATATGAAATTATTCAATTGATGATTCTGTTGTCTATTTCCATATTTAACTTACCATCTTCACTAAAAATCGTGCCTAAGTAGCTGAAATGTTTTGCTTGTTCCACAGGTTCTCCATTCACAACGCAGTTGACATTTTCCACGATTCTCCTATTTTCATTGTCTTTGTCTTTTTATTGCTGACCTTCATACCATATCTATTACAACAGTTATTCAATTTAGTCAGGGAATCTTGCAGACTTGTAGCGGATTTATTTAGAATTATAACATCGTCCACATAAAGCAAAGAGCTGACATTAACATGTCCAATTTTCATATTATGTTTAATACCACTTTCCTTCGTAATGTGATTCATATAGATAATGAATAACAGAGGGGATAATGTACATCCTTGTCCCACACTAGATTTAACATTAAACCATCTTCCTATACTTCCTTCAATTCTAACTGCTGACTTACAATTCAAATAAAGACTAAGTATTGTTTGATATAATGCTCCATTCACACCATATAACCGTAGCGTATTGAATAGCTTCTCTCTCTCTCTCTCTTGGCACCTTGTCATATGCCTTTTCCAGATCGACAAAACTTAAATAGAGATCTTTGTTATATTCCAATGCTTTCTCAACTATTTGTCGTAAAGTGAAGATCTGATCCTGACAGCCTCTATTTAGCCTGAATCCAGCTTGTTCTTCGCCAAGCTTTTCTTCCACGATTCTTCTTAACCGTTTCTCAAGTATACTTGCATAAATCTTGCCAGGAACACTCTGTAGGGAAATACCTCTGTAATTCTCACATTCAGCTTTATTTCCCTTTTTATATATGGGTACTATGAGAGCTCTACTCCAATCATCGGGAATTCTTTCCTCTGTTCTGGCTTTCTGAACTTTGCAGTGCAGCCACTCTCAGATTCTTATACCACCATACTTCAGCATTTCTGGTTGAATATCATCTACTCCAGCTGATTTTCCACATTTCAAGCCTTTGATGGCTTTTTCTACTTCAAGTATGGATATGTATTCCTGCCTGCATGCCTGGTCAGTGTTTTTTACCACTGTGCTGTCATCACTGCTTGTTTCATTTAGCAGTTTTTCAAAGTAATTACTCCATACTTCAAGGATATCTTTTTCTCCAGTTTTCATGTCACCTTTATCATCTCTAACTCCTTTTACAGCACTCTTTCCCCCATTCCTAAACTTCTTCAACAACCTCTAGAATATTTTGCCACCTTCTTGATATTTATTTTCTATGTTCTTGTCAAAGTCCTCCCATGACTTTTGTTTAGCTAGTTTTACATTTGTCTACGCTTTCTTACATTTGTCTCTGTATTCTCTAAGAGCACAAGCTGACTTATTTTCCAGGAACTTTTTGAAATGCTTTCTTCTTTTCCTTTACTGCCTCTTTAACTTCTTGTGTCCACCATGGAGTTCTGATTTTTCTATCCTTGCAGACGACCTCAATACATGCCTCTCTGGCTGAATCAATCAGGGTTTTCTTTAAGGCTTGCCACTGAATCTCCAAGGTTTGGTTGCTGTTCTCAAACTCTTTCATTATTTTCTTTAATAATTTTTTTGTATTTTAGTCTACAGTCACATCTGATAGCTGCTCAACTTTTATTTGCTTTAAAACTTTCTTACATGTTATTCTTTTCAATATGAAATTCAATTTTATCCTGCTCAAGACTAAATAGTGATCACTTCCAATTTCAAATCCTCTGTACACTGGTGTCCTGCACTAGGGAGAAAACATCACTATCAATAATAACATAGTCAATGAGACTTTTCTTATTCCTAGACTCTTCTCTCCATGTGAATTTGTGCACATTTTTATGTTGGAATATGGTGTTTGTAATAACCAGTCTATGTCCTGCGCAGAAATCCAACAGATATTTGCCATTATTATTAGCTTTGCTCTTTTCTCCAAATTTTCCCAAAATATTTTTGTATGTCTGACAATAATTTCGTACTCTGCTATTTAAATCCCCAACAAGGACCAACTTTTCCTTTTTCATTGTGTCAGTTGCTTTCTCTAAAGCATTAAAAAATTCTTCCACTTCCACCTTAGGAGAACCTTCTGTGAGACCAAAGGCACAAATAAGTCTCATTGTCCAGTTCCCCATTCTCATATTTGCCCACATCACTCTACTTGAGACTGCCTGCCATTCAAGAAGATCAGCCTCGTATTTAGTGTTGAATACTATGGCTACTCGGTCTTTTCCTTGATTGTTATTGCCTGAATATAACATTTTGTATTTATTGCTCAGAAAGATCTCACCAGTTTTTGTCCTTTTTGTTTCATTCACCCTTATTATGTCGATCTGGTACTTATCTAATTGCTCAGCTAGCTCCATTTCTTTGCCATTCAGGCTTCTTATGTTGATAGTACTGATCTTTATCTCTGGTGATGTTGAAATGGGGTGTGTTTTCAGATTTGTTCCAGCAGCTGTCTTTTTGCTGTTCGCACTGGTTCCCGGGCAAAAACAACGGGGGCCTTGTTTAACTGGGGACACTCCAGCGGCATGAAATTTTGTCATGTTGTACCATCATTTTGTATTTTGGTTTAAGCGAATAAGAATACAATTTGGTCAGCTAAATCCCAAATTGCCATCCCATCCTTGTTAGTTCATTATCCAGATAGATACCAAACGGTGCACCACAAGAAGGTGATAATTGGACATTAGGTCAGAAGCTCTGGTCGGTTCTCCGCATTCCTTTAAAGGCTATGTGGAGGTCTCCTCTCAGTTATATAGCTTTGACCCTTAAGCACTCCAGCAGCTTATTATTATTATCATTATTTATTATTTCATCAGAACATCTCCCTGGGAACAATGAAGAAAAGTTAGCCATAAAGTCACTCAAAATAAACAAATTGCCCATCATGAAAGTAATAGAGGTAATACAATGGTAGTATTAAATTAAAGAAAAAATTACCTTCCAAAATGAATGGTTGATGATTATTATCAGACTGGTGTCTGATATTAACATCAACATAGCTATAAATTACAAATCTCACTAAAAGAATCAAAAACAATACTACAAAATTACAGAAAGAAATCACCTAACTACACTAAGTGCCTAGAATCTACAGGATTCCTGAAACTCATAAAACTAACACGCTTATGAGACTGATAGTTGGAAGGGATTAGCAGACCAACATATTACCTAGCCAAAAAATTGGTTGGTCTTTCTTCCTCTTACATTAAAAAATAGGCAACGCTTTATTATGAAAATCAAAGACTGTTTTCTAGGTTTCCCAAGATCTCTTGGTTGGCTTTCACATTACTGTCCTCTTTATGAATGTCCCCATTGATAACACAATTCTTCTCTTACCAAACAGATCTCTACCCAACACACTGCTCTTTTTGCCCACATGCTGTGCTCCAGTTACTTCATGTGCAAAATAGCTTCTTCCTGCAAATAGAATGAATGGCCATGGATTCACCACAGTCCCTTCCCCTATCACAAATTTCTGTATGAAAATTTTTGAGCAGAAAGCTCTTGAATATCTAATTTTAAAATGGAAGGTTTGGCTAATTAAATACATGGTGACTTTCGGGATTTGGTTCCAATGCTACTAAGCCTTGAATACACTTCAGCCATTTAAACAAACACTACAAGCGCATACAATTCAAACTCAAATAGAAGTAGAAAAACAAAAGTCCTTACCATTCTTGAATACGCTCATAACTCACCTTTGACCATGCTGTTTCTCATTCAACTTGTATCATACATCTGTAGATACCTGTCAATATGTACCTATACTGTCACTACCTAATGCAGAAACTGGGGATATTAAATACCCACAAAAAGAGAGTAGAAGCAATATGCTCAAATAAAAGTGAATGACAATGGATTAGATCCACTTTTTCTGAATATAATAACAATAAGAAAATTGATAAAGTACTTGGGGAAAAAAAGAAGAAAAAAAAACAGCAACAATGAAATTAAACAAAGCCATATTTCTCTCATATATTGAAGGTCTGTCTGTAAAATTAGGATTATTTCAAAAGTACTACATCAAACTACCTTTAAAATTAAGACATTTATTCAGCATATCCAGAGATTTTTCTCCTCTCACATTCAAGGGTATAACAGATAAATATTATATGCAAATGTTATAACAGATAAATGTTATATTTCCATGCATAGATGAAATTGCATGCACAGTAAATATTAGAAAAGAATAACCCAAAAATCATATCTGTTTAATCCCATGGGAAAACAAGCCTGTCCGTTATGCTTTGGAGACATCCCATAGGATTGATTGGAAAAGTAGACAACTCTTGTATAGAACATGCTACAAAAGAAAATTTAAAGAAGATTGTAAGATCTTCAAAAAACAACCAAATCTAAACAAGATTTCTGATTTGGTCAACAGACGTACAACCCTGACAACAATGCTTGCCTTCAGATTGTCTAGAGCAATTGTCTAGTGGTTCTCAACCTTTTATGCTTCAGGTATCCCCTGGAAATGTGTATGTAACTGATATACTCCTCGAATAGATAAAACTATAGTTATTTAGTATAACAATGGGAATAAAATAAAACATTATACACACACACACATGTTAAATTTTGTATTCATAAATTACATATATCGATAAACACAGAGTGACATAAACAGTTTAACAATTTAATGCTTGAAAGTTCATCAGTGATGAACTTTCAAGCATTAAATAGTCGTAGATGTAGAAGCAATCAGCTCCAGCTCCACATTACTTTTCTTTTTAATTATCCATTTATCCATGTTTCAAGGCACTTTAAAAACATGTTCGTTTAACTTAAGTAAACTGAAAACTGAAAATAACTTTAAGCACAGCAAGTGAAATAAATCGCAACAAATACATAGAGCAGTAAGAAGGCATATTCACTCACTTAGAATTGATGTTTTGACTGGATGATCAGCTGTTCGGGTAAGTTCAGCTCTCAGGCAGAGAAGAGGAGAGAGAGGATTGATAAACATATATAGACACGAACTACAGCCATGTTTTGTCACTCATTTCTCAGAAATTAATCAGTATCAGTGTTGCCAACTTAATGACTTTGTTACTAGATCTATCGACTTTTGAGCTCTCACGGCATACCCCCAAAAATTTTACAACATACCCCCAAGGGGTATGCATACCACATGTTGATAACCCCTAGTCTAGAGCACCAGACTAAAGTAACATTAATCCAGCTCATCAAAAAATTATGAGTCATATCAGCTATTGGCTGCTGGAAATTTGAAAATGCTTGGGAAGACTTATATGATGGCAGTACATGGTCATTTATTTTTACAGTATTGATGACAACACTGAATGATAAGAAAATAATTAATATTTATTAACTTACTTGCTGATATTTCTCTGGTATTACATCCAGCATCTTCAGAGCACAAAAAGAGTTTATCACAGTACACGAAACAACAACAATTTGGTATAATAGGGACTTGTTTAAAAAATTGTAACAGACAACACAAGGGACTAAAGTCCTAATTAGGCACCGTCTATGTTGGAAAAAGAGAGAAAACAAGTATTAATGAGATTTTAAAATGACTGTCTCCGAGATGTTTGGTAAATTTATATAGCCATACTTGTTGAAGTTTGGAGTATGTTTTAAAGCTTTTGTTCCTTCTATTTGGTCCACTTCAGGCAGAGAATTACCAGGACTAACATTATAGTAATATAAAGTGGCAGTACTAATTAGGAGGTTAATCTTCTTGCTCAGTCTACTCATGTCTGAGGACTTGTAACCCTAGCCACAATGTCTTTCCATTTCTTTTGTTGTAGCAGCACTGGCTAACTCCAAAGTAAGTCTGGTGATCTTCTTAATGTTTTCTAACCATCTTGGTGTTTTTCTTTGCCCTGGATGATAAGTTTTTCCAGGTTGTCATTTTGATGTCTTGAAATGTGAACCAAAATATTTGAGAATTCTTTCATTTACAATGATGTAAATTTTTCATGTAGTACTATCATATCCTGTACACCCCTTGAGGGTATATATATATATATATATATATCAGGAATTTGATGATGATCAAAAAAATCAAGAGGCATGTAGCTGCTTCTTGATTTTTAGTTGACTTATTATACTTTCATTAGACTTTTTGGTCCATCCAGGAGACTCGATCTCCTTCTCCAGCACCACATTTCATTGTCCATATCTTTCTTGGTGAGTGTCCAAGATTCAACACCATAAACGAAAATCGAAAACACCAAGCTGTTGACCAATCTTGATTTAATGGTAATAGAAATGCTACTGTCTTTCCATATTTTCTGCAATTGCACCATTGCTGACCTCACCATGGTAATTCTTCTTTTAATTTCTGGTTAACATCTACACTTGGTGCTTATTAGAGCTCCAAGGTAACTGAATTCATCCACCTTCTCAAAATCGGTTGTTGACAAAATTGTCATTTTCATCTATGGCCATATTTTGTTTTATCACAATTAATTCTTAAACTATATTTCAAGCGTTCCCATTCAATTCTTTTAATGAGGGACTCCAGTTCTGGTCTAAGTTTTGGTCTAAGGCGGCTTTTATTATTACACTAACATTGTCAACACTGACCGGCGACTCCCGGGCGCTGCAAGTGACAGTCGAGAGCCATGTTTATGCAGTAGTTATTCGATTGGCTCTCACGTAGACACATTCTTTCCCTGCAGCATTTTATTATTTATGTTAATATTAGTGTTTAATATTTTTTTATTATTTAAGTATGAGTGAAAAGAGACAAAACAAAGAAAACACTGTTGGAGTTACAAAAAAATGCAAGTGGTTGACATTAGAGAAGAAACTTGAAATTATAAAATGTCACGAGAATGGTGCTTTGTTTGCTAAAATAGCACATGAGAATTCAATGAGTGCATCATCTGTACGAACAATTATTCAGAGCAAAGAAAAGATTAAACAACATGGAATGAGCACCGCTTCAAAATGTCAAAAGTGATCACGAGAAATCGATCTTCTACAATGGAAAATATGGAACGCCTTCTAATGATCTGGATTGAAGATTGTAATCAGAAAAAGATTCCTTTGAGTCAAATGATAATCCAGGCAAAAGCAACAAGTCTATATGACAAAATAAAAGAAAATGAAAGTGAAAATGAAGGAGGTACAACCAGTGAAACTTTTATAGCAAGTCGTGGGTGGTTCTACAATTTCAAAAAAGCGTATGGGACTCCATAATGTAAGAATCCAAGGTGAAAGCGCAAGTGCTGACACTAAAACTGCAGAATTATTTCCCAGTGAATTGAAGGAGCTTATTGAGAAGGAAGGCTACACAGATGATCAAATTTTTAACGCTGACGAGACTGGCTTGTTCTGGAAAAGAATGCCATTGCGCACATTTCTAGCAGAGAAGGAAAAAACACAAGCTGAGTATAAAATGTCAAAAGACCAATTGACACTTTTACGAGGAGGTAATGCATCAGGTGATTTAAAATTGAAGCCACTGTTAGTGTACAGAGTGGAAAACCCAAGATCTCTTAAGGGCTTTGCAAAGCACAATTTGCCTGTTCATTGGTATTCGAATAAAAAAGCATTGCTGACTCGTTCAATTTTCGAAGCCTGGTTTAAAACTTGTTTTTGCCCTGAAGTTAAAAGCTATTGTAAAAAGAATGATATTCCTTTCAAAATTTTGCTTTTATTAGACATTGCGTCAGGCCATCCAACTCTATTGACTGACTTAGATGAAAATGTCAAGATTCATTTTTTCCCTCCGAACACAACATCAATTCTGCAGCCGATGGATCAAGGTGTTATCTCCACTTTCAAGGCTTACTATTTAAGATGAACTTTTGCTCAAGCTATTAAAGCTGCAGCAGAAGAAGATTCTTGGACTTTGAGTGAATTTGGAAGAAATTTAACATAAAAGTTGAATCTTGGCAAGAGGTGACTCAGAGCAACATGAGAGCCATATGGCATAATATCTTGCCTTATTGTTCAAAGGACTTTGTTGCCTTTGTAACACAGAAAGAGGAAATCTCAACAGAAATTGTGCAGATGGGCTAAGATCTTGGTTTTACAAGTTTAGATTGTAACAATGTGAACGAATGTATTGATTCTCATTCAAATGATCTGGATGATGAAGCCCTTTTACAGTTGGAACAACAACGAGCCTATGAAGCAGAATAAGATGAAGATGACCCCCACTGATGTCATGGTTGAAGAATTTTCCTTGGCTGACATTTCAACTTTTGTGAGAAAAATCGATGAATCTTCCAACTTTCTCATAAATGCCGACCCGAATTTGGAAAGAAGCATCTAAGTGAGACAAGTCTCAATAATGCCATCAAATGCTATAGAGATCTAGTAGTTGAAGAGACAAAGAAGACAAGGATGGTTCAACGAACACTAAAAAACTACTTTAGTAAAAAGTAAATTACTGTATGTTAAAATTGAAGCAATATTTGTTTTGTTTTCTACAACTTTTATATCAGTTTAAAAGGATTTTATTTGTTATTTAGTTAATAAAAACAACAATTTTTTTTTCATTTTTAAACATTTTTATTATCCTAAATTTTTGTAATAAACAAATTAAATTGAAAACCTTTATAAATAGACCTCGAACAATGAGATTTTGCATAGCGCAGACGCTTCTTGGAACCAATTAACCGCCCTATACAAGGTATTCCTGTATTTTTGCCACCAACCACTAGCATGTCCATTAAGTGCCTTTCCCATAATGTATTCTCTGTGAAGATTGTATAGATCAGGGGAGAGTATGTATCATTGTCTCACACCTTTCTTGAGGTTGAACCACAGATGTTTTTCTGTCCATCTTCACCACTGCCTGATTCCTCTCGTAGAGTTGTTTTAAAAGGTGTCAAATGTTCTGGGATGCCCATTTTACTTAGTATTTTCCACAGGTCCTCCCACTCGACACAGTCAAATGCTTTAACATAATTCACGAAGCACATATTCATGGGAATATTAAATTCTTGGGCCTTTTCAACCAATTGCCTTATATTAGAAATTTGATCTCTGGTTCCATGTTTTTTTCTAAAACCTGCCTATTCTGCAGGAAGTTGTTTCTCAACATATTGTTTGTCTTTCTTTAATAGTATAGAGAAGAATTTTGCTTGCATGTGAGATAAAGGCTATAGTTCTATAATTATTGCATTCGTTGACATTTCATTTTTTGTATTGGGATAAAAGTAGATTTTACCCAATCATCAAGACAATCTCATATCTCGCAGATTTTATTACAAATTTTTCTAATGATTTCAATTCCTATGGGTCCTAGACGTGCAAGTAGTTCACTTGGTATTTGGTCGTGGCCTGGGGTTTTCCTTTGTCTGAGTGTTTTTTTTAGAGCTGCTTTCTCTCTCTTTTTTTTTTTTTTTTTTTTTTTTTTTAATAGATTGAAATATCTGGTGTTTTCTTTATTGAATGAGACTGAATTATCATTGTATAGATTTGAGCTTTCCATCATCTTCTATTGAAAGTCCTTTTGACCTTTTCTCTTCTTTTCTCAACTTGTTTCAGAGTTTCAGTTCATATCTAGGGTATGTTGATTCTGGATTTTTTGAACAATGTTGACTCTGCAGTTTCCAGTAATATTATTTTGATTTTGAAATATGAAATAAATTTATTAGTTTTCACCAGAGCCACCAGGCATATAGTCTCTGTTTGTGGTGCTCAAAGGTGTTAGTAACCGTAAGTTTTCTTTCTATATAAAAGTTGATCAGTCTTTCACTTCTTTCATTTTGGGTGCCCAGTCCTTAAGATTCCAGGACATTTTAATGATCAAAATGTTTCTTTTCAGTATTCATCTGGCTAAGTTCGAATCCCTGTAAAAGACATCAGTGGTCTCCTCATCTGCGTCATTTGTAGGGGCATAAATTTGTAAGAGCGTGATTGGTATTGGATTATAGTTAATCTTTAAGGATATTATCCTTTCATTATTAGAGTTGTAGCTCAACACTGATTTGCACACACATTTTTTTGACAATTATTGCTATTCTGTTTCTGCTTATAGAATCATGCAAAATAAATGGTATTGCCTGGCTGCGATGTAAAATGTCCCTTGTTTTTCCAATGTATTTCTGAGATTCCTAATATCAATGTTTAGTCTTTTAATTTCTTTTTGCACTATGTCTAGGTTGCCTGTATGTAGTAATCCTTGTGCATTCCAAATACCAATATGTGTAATTTTCTTTAATTGGTGCTTTTTGGTCATAGTTCGATTGTGGCTGAGAAAGGTATCAGTTATTTGAACATCATAGGTTCTCAGCGGGTGTTGAGATTGGGAGTGCACGTTCCTTTTCCCTTCTGTGCCCGGAGGTACTACCGTGGTTTACCTGTTAGCTGCCCCACTCTTATCATTCTTCATTTTGGTTGTCATGGGAGGATAGTAGAGTGGTTTCCCCTTGCCTTCTCTATCAACAGAGCTATTGCCAATAATGCTGATTTAGCTATGCCAAATAACTGTCCAGACATGAGCCCTTTGGTGATATTGCATATCTTCATACTGGAATCTATTGTCCACTTCCAGGGTGTTTCACTTAGTCTGTTTCCTACCCAAATGAGACCTCCCCAGCTTGGGTAACCCTCCCAGTTGCTAAGCAATGACAACTCTGAGTTGTCGGAGCGCACAAGCCCTCCCCCCCCCCATGTCAAGGTGGAGATACCTTCAAGGGGGAGGAGTTTTAATAAGCAGGTCAAAATAGGAATTTCTGATGGGCTGATGCAAATTTATGATTATTCATTTTTGTGTGTGTGTGTTTGTGTTTGTATACTTTAAGATGCTCTTTATATAAAGGTTGAAACATAGAAGATAATTTTAATGTTATTATCTCAATTGTGCATTTAATCAATTTATTAATTGCATAAATAAACTTTTTTTGTAAATGTAATATTTACAAAAAGGTCGTACTTTGTAGATAGAAAACTGGTATTCCAGTCCTCTTCTTTATTATTGGTTGCACAAACAAAGCCAATACAGGAAAAATTTAGGATATAGGAAAAACCCACATGATGAAATTCACAAAGAAATTAGAAAAAGGACAGGTAAAGACAGAACATATGGATAACATGATGACTATATGGTTAGTGAATAAGCTAAAAGTGTGCACTGACCACATTTCATGAAATTGAATGAAACCAACAGGAAAGAGACAGGTAGACCAACCAGCCAATTATATATATATATTATTTTTATTATTGTATAGATATTTACACAGTCAAAAGATTAATCGTGGGACCTATGCTAATCATTAGTTACACAATGCCTATCATATCTTTCTTTTAAACTCGTTCACCATCCAGGCACTCATAACTATCTCTGGCAACTATCCACTCATTCACCACTGTCAGGGCAAAAAATTTAGTTCACATACCCATACTAGCCACACTCATATATAACTTTCATGGATGACCTTTAGTTCTTTCTCTATTCATCATTTATTGCAAAAATTTCTTTTGTGTCAATCTTATAGAGAACCCCTTTAATAACTTATAAGTTTCTATCATGTCCCTTCGTTTTTGGCTATCAAGTAAACTTTGCAATCCACATACCTTCAATCTCTCTTCATAGGGAGCATTCCACAGACCTATCACCAGCTTGGTCACTTGTCTGAATCTTCTCCACCACCTCCTATCCCCCAAGAAACCCAGGTGATCAAATCTGTGCACAATAGTTAAGATGTAGCCAAATCATAGCCTTGTAAAGATGGATAATAACCTGCCTATCTTTACTTGTCAATGTATTCTTCAACATCCAAGTAATCCTCTGAGCTATTTTGCTAGCTTTAGCTGTGGATTCTCTGAAACTTCAAATCTCTGTCCTCCATAATCCCCAGATCCCGAGCTTCATTAATTTCCTGTATCCAGTGCCATCAGTATTATTGTTATGAGACTTCTAGATATTCAAGGACTCATCGAGGAAAGGGGAGGGGGAGGCTGTAGATCACCAAAACCAGCTTCATACCTTCTCTTAAACTCTTTCACACTAGATGGCCTCACCATTTCAAGAGGCAAACTCCACTCACTCAAGCTCTGTGAGAGAAAAATCTATATCTCTTAACTGCAAACAATCTTAACTTCCAGACCTGTATTAGATCATATCGTCCCTTTTTCTCTTGTTAACCACGCTGTAGACCACATTTTCTCAATCTGTCCTCATAATCTAATCTACATTCCATAATCCTTATAACTTCTCTTTGCATCCTTTCCAGAACTTCTTTATCTCCCCTCCCCACTTCCTGGTGGCAAATTTGTGTATGGTAGTCTAGGTGTGCTCTAATCAATGCTTTATAAAGAAGCAAAATTACTTCCTTATCTTTACATGTTAAGGTTTGTTTCAACATCACAGTTATCCTCTAATTGTATTTGCAACTTTTGCTATGTGTCCTTTCTTTGAGGCTTACACGGTGATCAGAATGCATTTTGGAAAATTATGGAGACAACTACTGTGTTTGAGTAAAACTTTAGTTCAATATAAACCAAAATCCACACTCAATGTTTCGACCTTTATATCAAGGTCATCTTCTGGAGCATATATACTATATACAGAGAAACAAACTGCATTACAATCTACATTGTTTGCCAAAGTTACTGACCAACAATTATTGGCCTGACCTCTGGTGAAAAAAAAAAAAAAACCTTACTACATCAACGATAGTCCTATTATTGTCTATTGGTTGTAACGTTACATTGGGCTGAGGAGCAACAAGTCTATATATATATATATATATTAACAACATGATCATATATATAAATTCCAACCAATTGGAATGGTTTTCAATACCAGCTGAAGGTTGCCTAGTCCTGAAGTATGCTAGATACTAAATATTAAGTAGGCTGAATATGTGCCATCCAGATTCTTGGAATTTTCTTGCTACCATTATTGTCGATATTTGGGTGTTTATCAAAATTTTGCAGGCTTGCTTAAATTTTCTTTCATATCAGGTATAAAGAGTGGTGTAAAGAGTGGGTACTTTTCCAGTCAATTTGGTGTAAGGTGTTGAGAGCATGATCTGAGAGGCCTGCTTCACCAAAATTGTTATATTTAATGTGTTCTATGTGTTCTTTCTTACATATAGGGAAACTGCACCTGTAATTTACCATACATTGGTGAAACTGGACGTACAATCCCTATACGTAAGAAAGAACACATAACACACATTAAATATAACAATTTTGGTGAAGCAGGAGTTTCAGATCATGCTCTCAACACCTTACACCAAATTGACTGGAAAAGTACCCACTCTTTACACCATACAAAAACCTGATATGAAAGAAAATTTAAGCAAGCCTGCAAAATTTTGATAAACACCCAAATATCGACAATAATGGTGGCATGAAAATTCCAAGAATCTGGATGGCACATATTCAGCCTACTTAATATTTAGTATCTAGCATACTTCAGGACTAGGCAACCTTCAGCTGGTATTGAAAACCATTCCAATTGGTTGGAATTTATATATATATAATCATGTTGTTAATATATATATATATATATATATAGACTTGTTGCTCCTCAGCCCAATGTAATGTTACAACCAATAGATAATAATAATAGGACTCTAGTGTTGATATAATAAATTTAGTTTAATCCTTTATCCAAGTGTGAGCAAACAAAGTTTGCGCCTGAAAGTATCTTCAGGACTGGGGTAAGGTAGTGCAACACCAGGACAACTCCTTGCAAAGGTGGAGCAAGCTACTAACACTCCTATCTCAGTATCTCCCATAATGCAAAACACATCTCCTTGCGGATATATCTAATGTTATGCATTAAGGGAAGGGCCACTACCCAGACTAGTTTCGACCTTTATTGAGGTCTCTTCAGTGGGAGCCAGGCCCAAGTGGAGATACCAGCCAGAAGCATTAGCAAGGTTATCTCTACCTATAGGGGTTGCCAAATGGTGTGCCACCTTTTTAATAAATTACTCTGGATTTTTCAACTTTCAACAGTGTTGATATAGTAAGGTTTTTTTTTTTTTTTTCACCAGAGGTCAGGCCAATAATTGTTGTAACAGTTGGTCAGTAACTTTAGCAAACCATGTAGATTGTAGTGCAGCTTGTTTTATATAGTATATATGCTCCAAAAGATGACCTTGATATAAAGGTCGAAACGTTGAGTGGATTTTGGTTTATATTAAACTAAAGTTTTACTCAAACGTAGTTGTCTCCATAATTTTCCAAAATGTGTTTGCTATGTGTCCTTTGAACTTTACGTTCCTGTCCACCATAACTCCAAGATCCCTAGCCTTATCATTTTCTTGTAGCATAACCCCTGCCAATGTAATATGAAAATTTTATCAAGAAAAAAAGTGCATAGCTGCACACTTACTGACATTGAACTGATAGCCATTATCATTTCCCCAAATTTCCAACCTATTGAAATCATTCTATAATGTTATGTCATTGTTTTCTTAAATATTTTACCTCTATCGTTCTCCTTGTGCCTACTGAGATCTGGCTTCTAAACTGACTTTCCTGTGGCCATTTCTCTGTCCGAGCTCTGACGAAATTTATTTGTTAATGCTGCGCCAATCAGAACTCTAGGATAGAAATTCTTATCCGAAGAAACTTTCCCAGAATTCAAGTAATACCTTATATAAATTAAGTAGTTAGGTAGATTGAGTTCTCAGTATACAGTCATGGCCTTGACAATCTAAAATCCTTCTTTTTCCTGTAAACATAGATTCGATATTTTCGTGAGTGGTAAAATTCAATCTCTTACTCAGACACTCAGGTATACATGGGAAAACATATTTATTATTTATCTAAGAACATTACAATTTAAATAACACATATAATCAAGCAAATCAAGGTTAATACTAAAATACAAGTAAAGCAGAGTAATAATAATCAAACAGACAGGCTATTCAAACACACTCATGAGAAATCTTATGTTCATCTATATCACAAACATGGATGTCGGTATTAAACTAGATTACTGCTACTAACAACCCATAGACTACCAGTCCAATTCGATTAACATAACACAGGAAACTGTCTCAAAAATCTCTCTTTCTTCATTTCTAAACTCTGTCCATTTTACACCTTCATCACCAATAGATAACACACAAAAAAAGGAAGATTTTGTACACTACCACCTTGTTAGACGATTTCTCGATCCTTCCGTCTGTTCTTTGTTATAGATTGTTCCTCTGCATGATGGATTGTTGCCACGTGGGAGTCACGTGCTCGTCCCGAATTGGCCACTTGTTTCTTCTGGGCTTACGAACTTTTCGCATTGCTGTTTCTAACACGGTTTACCTTCAAAGGAATCCTTTGCTTTCATCAGTTAGAACCACACCAATGGTCTAAAACTCGAACACTGCCATCATCTCGTGCTATATTTTCTTCGATTCACATCTCTCAGCAACGGGAAACATGCTGCTGCTTTGCCGTCTTCACACATCTTGTTGGGTATCAGGCACGCTGATCCACTCAGGAACTTCGAGCAGAAGACCCACGGGGAGGGCACACATGACCGGGGAACACCACAGGAACCAGGAGAAAAACATAAAAGAAAGCAAAAAAAAAAGTTCCTCTCAACGATGTGAATCTGTTTTAAACCCATTATAGCACCCTCTTTCTGCACTCCCAAAAAAACTCTACGACGCGCTCCCATTTGCCGTCACTGAGTGACGTCACCTCCTTGCTGTATGCGCATCGCTTTTTTCGGGAATGCATTCCACGAATGCCTACTTATCGCTCATTACGTCATCTTTGGTGGTCAAACTGCAACCTTTGAACTTTCGTTTGCACAATGATACACGACTTTATACATGGCATATTTTAACATTGATGTTTTTTGACAAATTAAAATTCCATCTGTTTTAGAAAATAACCTTAAACATAGTACAATTTAATATTTATTTCCTCCTTTGATTTCATTTTAATTTAAGATTCAGCCTCTTCTTTTATATTTTAATTCCTTTTTATGCAAAGTTAATATCTGCATCTTCACATATTATGTCTGTTTTGCCAAGAGTACAAGTGTATTGATATTGTTCTCTTGTTAAATCTTGAATGGAGCGGTTCTATTCTTGATAGAGCCATCATTCAAGATCTAACAATAAGTACTGGACATTAGTGGCATTCCTGATAACCCTGTTAGCTTTAATCATCAACAAACAATTGAACATCTCCTGTTAAATGCTTTTGACAACTTGTTACATACCATATAAAAAATTGGCATCTCTTATCCATCCCACTAAAGACCAGCCACTTTCCTTAGACCTACCTAGAGTATATCAGGTCCCTTGTAGTTGCAGACTGTCCTACCACGGCCAAACAAGCAGGACAGCTAATATAAGGATATCTGAACATAAGGACTATATCCGGTTCCACCAATACAGCCACTCAGGACTTGCTGACTGTGTTTTGGACACCTGCCACAAAATACGCTGGAAGAAAGCCACTTTACTATACTACAGCAATATAAATATGAGAGATTGTTCCTGGAATCAGCCTCAGCTCTAAAAAAAAAAACTCCCCAAACTTCAACAAATTTGATGCATGAGACTGTCCAAAATATGGGAAGCTTGCATTCCAAGAACATCAGCCCAAAAGCCAAGACAACCCAATTTAGCCCATTAGGGGGCCATCTAGGACTGACTTCAGTTGTTTTCTTCAGCCATATTTGTTTAGTGTTAGTGCCTGTGTGTACATATCATTTTGTGTTCCCTGAAGATGTAATGTAACATTACTGAAATATAGGAAGTATTAATTAAAGTTTTTAATTAATATTTTAGTATATGTTGTCTTTCCCTAAAATATGATAGTTATGCAGTAAAGTTATTCTTCCACATTCATTCTTTCATTTATTTCTGGTTTAATGATAAAATTATTTTATATTGCCTTTAGCCTGTATTTTTTTTCATACTCTGATTTAGCTTTAGGCACAATACTTGTAACTTTTCTGGCCTACACATTATATACAGACACCCCTCAACATATGTAAGCAGACTGTTCTGCAACTCCCTACGTAATTCGGATCCCCCCCCCCAACCATCCATAATAGATTTTGTCATGTCAAACACACACATGCAAAAAATAAACATGTAATGCAATGCAGAAATATTAAATAATCTAACAGATTATTTAATATTTCTGCAAGCCACTTTATTAATACCATTAAAAATCATTACTTATTTTTAATGGTATTAACAACATCAAATGAACTATTTTATAAAAGATCATTTCTGATGATTTCTTATCTGATGATGATGTGGATTTGGAATTCAGTGAAATATAAGCAAGTTCATAAATCATCTTTTTATAAAATAGTTCGTTTGGTGTTGTTAATGCCATTAAAAATAATTCATGAAATATTAAATAGTAAAAAAAAAAAAAAAAATTGATAAAATTCCTATATTAAATATATAAAAGATACATACATTTTACATTTACACCACATCCAGTTGGACAATTTTTGAACACTGAACACACCAAATAGATCTTATAATTTGATCACACTTTAGTACTATTGATATAACAATTATAAAAATCAAGTGGATATTAGATCCAGCATTATTTCAAAGCCGAATTTAGAAACTATGAAAGTTTCATAAAAATAAGTTGACCAGAGGGTTTACGAGAATATGTCCACCATCATTTGCCAGTCTCCCTAACAGGGACCACTGAACACACCAAATAGATCTTATAATTTGATCACACTTTAGTACTATTGATATAACAATTATAAAAATCAAGTGGATATTAGATCCAGCATTATTTCAAAGCCGAATTTAGAAACTATGAAAGTTTCATAAAAATAAGTTGACCAGAGGGTTTACGAGAATATGTCCACCATCATTTGCCAGTCTCCCTAACAGGGACCACCTTAGTAAAAATGAATGCCAAGGCATCCATATAGTCGCTTTCTAATTTGGTCCATTTTTGATAAGGTTTCACTGGCCTGACAGCTGTTTCGAACTGGTTGGTTCTCTTCAGAAACCAGGTAGAAACCTTAAGAGAGCAAAAACTCTCTTTCAGTACTAAGGGACTTGAACGTCAGAGAGGTGTATTTTTTGTAAGTGAACTCTAGGTCGGTGCATGTAAGTATTTACTAAAGTAAAGAGCCAAAAGGCTTCAGTTCGGCAATGCAAAAATTATAAAAATCAAGTGACTATTTGATCCAGCATTATTTCAAAGCCGAATGTAGAAAAACTATGAAAGTTTCATAAAAATAAGTTGACCAAAGAGCTTACGGAAATACTCCCACTGGCATTTACAAGTTGCCCTAGCATGGACCACCTTAGAAAATATGAACAACTTTGAAATAATGCTGGATCTAATACCCACTTATTTTTATAATTTTTGCATCGCCAAACTGAAGCCTTTTGGCTTTTTACTTTAGTAAATACTTTCACACACCGACCAAGAGTTTGCTTACAAAAAATACACCTGCCTGTCATTCAAGTCCCCTAGTATTGAAAGAGAGTTTTTGCTCTCTTAAGGTTTCTACTTGGTCTCTGAAGAAAACCAACCAGTTCGAAACAGATGAAAACTGTTTCGAACTGGTTGGTTCGAAACAGTTTTCGAAAAGATGTCAGGCCAGTGAAACCTTATCAAAAATGGGCCAAATTAGAAAGTGACTATATGGATGCCTTGCCGTTTGTGTTTACTAAGGTGGTCCGCACTAGGGTGACTTGTAAATGCTGGCGGACATATTCCCGTAAACTCTCTGGTCAACTTATTTTTATGAAACTTTCATAGTTTGTACATTCGGCATTTTAAATAATGCTGGATCTAATATCCACTTGATTTTTATAATTTTTGCATCGCTGAACTGAAGCCTTTGGCTCTTTACTTTAGCTGATGATACAATATATTAATGGGAAATTGTTACGTGTACTGGTATAGTTTTTCCCTCTATGGAAATATAGGTGTGGGATGAGATTTTTTGATAAAATAGGCCTGACTCATTCATATTAAAATTTGCTCAGACAAATATGGACCTTCATTGATTATGAATTGTAGCCATTCCAAAAAAATTTTGGCTGCTTCAGTATCATTTCTAGCAGCCTTGCCAAGTATGTGCACGTGATGAAAACCAGCACGATTTTTAAAAGGTGCAAACCAACCATTGCTTGTAGCAAATGGCTGTGTGCCTCCAGGATATTTTCCCTTAAGGTCCTCAAATAAATTTCTTTCCTTAGCCTGCATTGTCATAAAGCTCAAAGGAACACATTTCTGGATCTGGTCTTTCATCCATTTTATCGTAAGCAATTTTTCTATCTCCATTACTACATCTTAACGTATTTTTCTTATGGTTGTTTTCATGCTTACTATGGTATGTACTGTCAATACTGCAAGACCAAGTTCACATACTATACCTAATAAGCTTCGTCCACCTTCATGCTTCTTTATCATCTGTAAGTTTGTGAGATCGTTTGTGCTTTTATTCAAGGGCATATTTATCACAAACCATTATGAATAATATTTAGAAAATACACCAAAAATATGAAAATAAGTGCAACACTGTACATGTGCATTCATAGCAAAGACATGCGAGAACTGGGAGGATAATACAGCATGTGGGGATGAGCATCAACTTGTGCATAAGCATTGTCTGTAAATATTGTGTATCTCCGTGTATGGTTTTATGTCTGTATTTATAACTCCTCTCCCTCCTATTCTCACAATTTGATTCTTTTTGAACGTTTGTTTGAATGTTTATTTAAAGAAAGTGCTGAGCTTCAATGCCCTAACTTGAATTGAAATGACTGTATATCTTTATCAAAAATATGGGAAAGTTTAATCAGGATAACACATTAATATATATATAATTTTTTTTTTTTAAATTAAGACTTTTAATTTTTACATTAGTCTAATGTTATAAATTAAGATTATTATATGAATTTGTGAATTAATATCTTTAATTTAATCATTACTCTGATAAAAAATTTTTTGCTGCTCTTTAATGCTTAGCGATATAACATCACGTGGCTCGTTCTACTTTTGAATGATCAATTGTTGGTATTCCACCTTGTTAAAAACTGTTGCTGTGTAGCCACTGAAGATAGTCTGTTATTTTCAGACTGAAATATTTGGCAAATTAAAATATAATATTCTTGTGTAAACGTGTCTATATGTTATAATCTTACTCTTAATCTGTCACTATTCCTTATATTCATGGTACTTCTGAAAAATTAACAAAAATCTTAAAAAAAATATGACTTGACAACTTGTTACAAACCATATCAAAAATTGGCATCTCTCATCCACTCTCCCAAGGACCAGCCTTCCTCTAGACCTACCTGGAGTTTACCAAGTTCCTTGTAGTGGTAAACTGTCTTACTATGGCTAAACAGGCAGGACTGCTAATATCAGGATATCTGAACATAAGAATTATATCCATTTCCACCGTTATAGCCACTCAGGACTTGCTGACCGTGCCTTGGACACCTGCCATAAAATACATTGGAAGAAAGCTTCCTTACTACATCGCAGCAAGTTTAAATAGGAGAGATTATTCTTAGAATCAGTCTCAGCCTTAAAAAAACTCCCCAAACCTCAATAAATTTGGATGCATGCAACTATCCCAAATATGGGAGGCTTGCATTCTTAGAACATCAGCCCAAACAGCCAAGATTAATACCCAATTTAGCCCACTAGGTGGCACCCTTTAGGACTCTAGGACTAACTTCAGTTGTTTCCTTCAGCCATTTTTGCTCAGTGTTAGTGCCTGCATGCACATTTCATTAATTTTTATGTTCCCTGAAGATGGTAATGTAACATTACCGAAATATTGGAAGTATTATTAAAGTTATTTAGTTAATATAATAATATACGTTGTTCTTTACTTGAAATTAACAGTTATGTATCACCAATGTATTAAGCTTATCTACAAGAATAGTTATAATCTTAATGTCACAATTTTCTCTAAAGAATCAAATTCTATTCCTTCATGGGGAAAACTTTACCAAAAAAAAACTGGTAAATTAGGTAAACTATCAGTAATACAAGGTAAGTTGCGAGCGAGGATCGTCTTTCTGAAAAAATGGTGCGACAACAAGATTATTCCTAATTTCGCTAAGATTAAAGAAACCATCAAATCTCCTGGAGCTCATAACATCTACAAGAACACCAGTTTAGCTTTAATTCATAACCAACTCAGAGCAGCTAAACATGATCTTGCTATTAGCATTCGTCAAGTTTCTGATCTCCTACCTTTATCTCCACAAACTTAGACCCACATCTTTCTGACATAGTTCTTAATGTGGCTAAATGCTCCATACAACGTTCGTATAAAAAATAGAATCAACATCTAAACTCTAGACAAATCAAGCCTTTCCAAGCTCCAGATAATTGGATTGTCAATGTATCCCGTCGCCCTTTAACTAATAGTGAAACACTCATCCTCTCAAAAGGACATGATTTCGCTATAGTCCCTAAAAAGATAAGATTCCATATATCTAGATTTCCTGGTTAACATCAAACGGAACCTTAGTCATCTTTCCAGTGAAAAGGCTAATTCTCTGTGCCTAGAAGTTCCTTCTACGCTACTTAAAGCCAAGCTTCCTCCTTCCAACATCTCTCTTTCTGAAAAGAAATCACTACATTCCTTAAGAAGTAACAGTCACCTTGTCATCACTAAAGCAGACAATGGGAAAGCGACAGTAATTATGGATTCTTCAACCTATAGAAGAAAAATTTCTCTTTTACTTCGAGATCGCTCAACATACCAAGAACTTAATCACGATCCCACTAACAGACAACTGAAGAAATTAGTCTCTTCTAGATGAGGTGATAAGTTTGGATGCAGACACGATTGAAAGGCTAAAAACTCATTTAGCAAGCCTCCTAGATTTTATGGTCTACCTAAAATACACAAGACAGATATTCCTCTTCGTCCTATAGGACTGTATTGATTCACCTACTTATCGCATAGCTAAATATTTAGCGAAATTATTGAAATCACATGTAGGCAAATCATGCTTCTTTTTGAAAAACTCTTATTTCCTAAATAAATTAAAAAATATCTCATTACAACCTACTGATCTTATGGTGATCTTCGATGTAGAATCTCTATATACTAATGTACCTCTCAGAGAGACTTTAAAATTACTTGCTGACATCTTCCCACAAGACATTATAAAATTATTTGATTTCGTGATGCATATTGGATATTTCTTATGTCAAAACAAATTCTAGTCCACTTTCACCTGCTCTAGCCAACTTTTATTTGGAACATCTAGAAGATGTCCTGTTCTCATCTATATTCCCTCAACCATCCTTTTGGGCGAGATATATAGACAACATCTTTTCAGTGTGGCCTCATAACAGAGATTCCTTACCTTTCTTTTTAGCCAGAATCAATTCCTTACATCCTCATATTAAGTTTACCATGGAGATTAAAAAAGACGACAAGTTAGTCTTTTTAGATGTCCTCCTCATCCGTTCACCTTCAGGTATTCTAACAACAACAGTTTACAGAAAACCCACTTTCACTGGACGTTATATTCTCAAACAATCTGCTCATCATCCATATCAAAAACAGGAATCATAAAATGTTTAATTCAACGAGCCAGAACTAATTGTTCAACTCCTCATGAATTACAGAAAGAACTTTCAACTATCAAACACCACATGAAATTAAATGGCTTCTCTGAAAAGAGTACACAACATCTGTTCTATTCTTACAAGCCAATCCAAAACAACAAAGATTCAATACATCAAGTTCCAATTCCTTATATTTCCGGGATTTTAGAACCAATTTCAAGAATTCTGAAGAAATATGATTTAACAGCCACTTATATACCTATTAACAAAATATCCACCTATTTCCCCTCTTCTAAAGATAAACACTCAACTATGTGTCTCTTCTCTGCCTGGTGTGTATCAAGTTCCTTGTAACTGCAATCTGTCCTACTTTAACAAACAGGACGCTTTGTAAAAAAAAGAATTCAAGATCATCAATCATACATTCAGCACAACAAATCCGATAAGTCTGGATTGGCTCAGCATGGAATAGAGACAAGCCACAACATCATCTGGTCCAAGACTCTCCTCCTACACAGATGTCGCTATAAATTTGAACGTTTATTTAAAGAAAGTGCCAAGGCCTTACTTCAATGCCCTAACTTGAATCGAAATGACTGTATATCTTTATCAAAAATATGGGAAAGTTTAATTAGGATAACACATTAATATATATATATAATTTTTTTTTTAAATTAAGACTTTTAATTCTTACATTAGTCTAATGTTATTTATAAATTAAGATTATTATATGAATTTGTGAATTAATATCTTTAATTTAATCATTACTGATAAAAAAAAAAAAATGTTTTCCTCTCTTTAATTCTTAGTGATATAACATCACGCGGCTCGTTCTACTTTTGAATGATCAATTGTTGGTATTCCATCTTGTTAAAACTGTTCCTATGTAGCCACTGAAGATAGTCTGTTATTTTCAGACTGAAATATTTGGCAAATTAAAATATAATATTCTTGTGTAAACATGTCTATATGTTCTCACAATATTCCTTCCATATCATTTTCTTATGGATCCCTTGCTTACTTCCACCCCATTTGCTCTTTGAACTCTAGGGATACATTCAGATACTGCTTCATTTAAGCACTTTTTCAAAGATTTCCATGCATTGCTGATATCTTTCCCATTCAGTAACTAATACCATTGAACCAATTTCCAGGTTTGTAGTTCAGCATGTAACTTATCCTAATTGGAACATCTGTATAACTAGCTACTTACAAGGAAAGTACAGTATGAGTTAATCATCACTGGTGCTAAAATAATCGTATTCTTAACTCAGATCACTTCTGATGCTATGATAAAATCTAGCACTCTTTAACCTTGAGTTCCTTTTTTTGCATGCTGCTTAAGAAAGTTGTGTTGCAACAACTCATTTCTCATCAGATTTCTCTTGTATCCAATCAATGTTTGGATAATTTAAGTCACCCATAATCACTAATGATCATGTGATACAAAGTATGTAATCTTTTCAGACCTAAGTGCATTATTTTACATTTTGTTACATTAAAATTACAACTGTTTCCTTTGTCTGCACTGTTGATTTATTTAAATCATTCTGCAGGATATCACATCACCTTTATCAACTATTGTCCTTTCCAATTTTGCATCATCATCAGCAAACAACTGAATATCCCCTCCCCCCTTAAATTATTCCCTATATCATTAATATATAAATTGACCGCGCGGTTAGCCTAGTGGCTTTGCGCTTCGCAACCATATGACTGGGGAAGGAGTGTCCCAAGTTCGATTCCCGTTGTAGACGTGAGGAATTTGAGGATCTTCCTCAGGCATAGCCAAGTTAGCCGGTCTTGGGCGCGGTCAGTAGGGTTTTTTCCGCCAGTTTATCTGGCGTTTTTCATCCCGCAAACAGGCAAACCGCCCCCGTGAACATACACCTCTACAGTCAAAAATATATCCCCCCCCTCCCAGCGGCAGACCAGGCGACGGGTCGGTTGGGAGTAGTACTAACAAGAAGTCGCATCTAAGTAACACGCGGACCCTGCATAGGAAGCGGGAATAACGCGAAGAAGAAGAAGAAGAATTAATATATAAATTAAAGAGATGTTGTCCTAGCACAGAGCCCTATGACACTCCATTAGTTACCCTTGTTACCTTGATTCCACTCTTCCATATTCTGTTTTCTGCTGTCTTTCTTTGGGTTTGCTTGCTTCCTGTGGAGTAGAGAGGCTTTGTTTGGTGGTGGTTTTTTTTTTTCTTCTTGTCACTGGGTAGAGCCACCATTGAGTTTCCTGTCCTGGAGGTGATTCAGGTCAGGAGTGATCCTTTAGTGCAGTGATTTTCAACCTTTTTCATAACATGGCACACCTAGACTAATTATTAAAATTCTGCGGCACACTAAAAATATATTCTTTTAATTTTTTTGATCATCTGACAAAAAAATAGGCATAATTTTGATTGATTTACACACACAAGAAGATGGAAGACCAGACACTAATAAATAAAGGTGCAAATTACGACATTATTTCTTTCAATTAATTTGTTTTCATAAATCTCGCAGCACACCAGTTGAAAATCACTGCTTTAGAGTGATCTTGTAAATCACTCTGAGTTTTTGAAGAGGTATCCCCGCACTTTAACATAGCTCAATAAAGGTCGAAACAAGTCTGGGTAGTGGTCCTTCCCGTAATGCATAGCATTATACACACCCAGAAGGATGTGCACTTTGTATTATTGGATACTAAGGCAATTAATGTGAATGCATTAGCATCTATATACAAGTAGCCTGGTTATGAAGAAAGTTCATGTGCAAACTTTGTTTGCTTACACTTGGATAAAGGATGAAATAATTATAATTTCTTAGTATTTCTGATTTATTTCAGATTTATAATTTATTTTCAAGACTGTTGACAAGAGAGTTGAAAATGTAAATCAGTTGAGGAGTAGGTATTCATACTATTTTTAGTGTGAAATAGTAACAGTATAGCTACTTAAAAAATGCCATATCTACACTAGCAATATAATAAATTTGCTCTTTGTACTGCAAGAAAATACCAAATAATAATAAGAAGAAAAATATGTAGTATTTTCTTTTTCATTGTCATTGTTTCAGAACAAAATGTATTGCCAATGTTCTTTCTTTCTTTTTTTTCGAAAGAAAGTGCACAAGATTATTTGCTTACTATTATTGCCAACTGAATATTGAAAATAATTATAAGAATGACATTAATAATTGCTATTGCTGTAGTTGCATCTTACACAGAGAGCTTAGCAAACACGATTTGTTTCATAACTGTTTGTTTCAATTTGTGATGCACAAATCTTGGAAAGGGGATGGGAGGAAGGGTGAATATAACTGCAAATACTTTACAAGTGCAGAAACTGTAAATATTCTTTGAAATGATTTGTAAATAGAATTATAAATAAGCAAGACATCATTTAGAAGAAACAGTGAATTTTTTAATAAATACCTTTGCAATTATTTTATGAAATAATTCTTCTTTAACACTTTCATTGCCAAGCTGAAAATTGGAATTTCGTGTGGTGGCCAACTTTTTTTTATTTTTTTATTTAGTTAACGACGTCTATGCGATAACGCGTGATCGGCCGTTTGGTGAGATCGCGTGATATCGTGTGTTTGGCAATGAACATGTTAAGAGATATATGTACCATGAAGTTTCTTCATTTTGCATGAAAATAAAAGGAAATAGTAAATATTTATTTAATGATAAAATACGTAACCTACCTAAGATATATAATGAAGGCATTCTTCTTCATCCAATTGTCGAATGTATAGATTCACCGACTTATTCCCCTCCATGTGGGGCACCTGTTCATGGTGGAGGGGACCTCCCAGTGATGGTACTGGCCCTTTTCATTCTTCCTCTTTTTCTTTGCTTTTCTTCCCATATTCTTTGCTCTACTTCTCCTGAGTCTTTTTCACTATCCTTTTTCCAGACCACCATCACTGGGATCCAACGCCGTGTTTGCCGTGCAGTACGACCCATGGACATCCGGAAAGGGGGATCCTGGTAGTCTTGCACTACTTTGGCCCCTGCTTCGGCAAGACGGGTGGTCCTGGATGGCCCAGCCAGGATCAATCGGCTAGTGGGCTTGCCTGCAAGGGTCAACGGTGTTGCACTAAGTCTCTCACCCCATAGTCCGGGGTCGGGATACTAGACCTGCTGCAGTGCCAGTATAGTGTCCAGGGTAGCCCTGGCGTTCCACTCCTGAGTGCATTCTTTGCTTGCCGGGTAGTGGGCGTCCATGTGTGGCTCCGTGGTGGGTGGGGAGCTTTGGCACTGAATTAAAATTCCTTAAAATATGAATTCTTCATCCTCAAATGTTTCAGGGACTCTAACAAAGTCCCAACCACGTACTGATAATATAGACACAGCCTATGGAAACAGAAGTAAGAAACAAAAGATATCGGATACTAACAAAAATGTACCAACCTTTTTAATCATTCATGCAACAGGTGAAAAACCAATTGGGAAAATGTCACCCTTCTTTATCCAAAAAGGTTTAGAAGGACTGGCAGGATCTCCCAAAACTGTCAAGAAATTACATTCTGGTGATATCCTCATGGAAACAATGTGCAAACAACATTCCGAGAAACTACTGAGAGCAACGACAGTGGGTGGAATACAAATTGCAGTAACACCTCACAGAACACTCAACTTCAGTAGAGGAGTGATATCAGAATGGGATCTCCTTGAGGTTCCTAATGAGGAGATATGTTCAGAGCTTAAAGAACAAGGAGTTACGGGTGTGAGATGCATCCTGATATGCAGGGATGGTGGCCTGGTCCCAACCAAGAACATCATCCTTACTTTCGATACACCTAGACCTCCGACATCTGTAAAAGCAGGGTATCTCAGCTGTCCTGTTAGAATATATATCCCTAACCCGCTGAGATGCTTTAAATGTCAAAGATATGGACATGCCCAAACTGCCTGTCATGGTTCTACTACCTGTGCTCGATGTGGTAGTAAAGAACATGAAAATAAATCTTTCTTTGAAAAAAAAAGCTAAATGTGTCAACTGTCAGGGAGATCATCCAGCATACTCTCGTACATGTCAGAAATGGAAAGATGAAAAAGAGATACAAAAAATAAAAACAGAACAAAACATAACATATCGAGATGCAAAAAGAAAGCTAGCCACCATTACACCTGTTCTACAATCCTCTTATGCTGAAAAAGTAACAATTAAAAAAGTGCAAACAGCAACTCAAACATGTATGTCTATTCCACCATATCTGAACTTTACGATCGTAAGTGCTTCTCTGTTGAACACATTAATCACAAGACCTATGGCCTTACTCCAAAGACAACTTCAAAAATGGTCCCATTCATTGAAAACTCATCTGTCAAAAAAATTATGGTGGAGACTTCACTCAAAGATAAACCACCAGACACTCGCACAGAAAAAATGGATACCTCGATACCCACTGAAAGCAAATTAAGCATACCAACTGACCCTAACAAATTTGATGTTTTGAACACTCTACCAGAGGAAGAGATGGACATTGGCCATCCATACTTCCCAAAAACAGCAGATAAATATAAATCTGACAAAGGTAAGCCCTCAACCTCTCGAAAACCAGACAAGTCAATAAAATCAAAACAATAGGAAAATTTTTACAATGGAACTGTCGTGGGATCTGCCAGAATATTGACGACATCAAGATGTTGTTGCAGAAACAAACCTTTCTGTTTCTGTCTACAGGAAACTTACTTAAGACCCAATGAGGACCGTATCTTTAGGAATTTCACTGTTGTACATAAGGATAGAACTGGAGATGGTCCTGCTCATGGAGGAGTAGCTATCCTAGTGGGCAGTCATACTCCTTTCCATCAGGTCCAACTTAATACTCCTCTAGAAGCAGTAGCGGTTCGCTTCTCTGTGGGATTCCTTATTACAGTATGTTCAATTTATTTACCACCAAATGCTGAGCTAAATGAAATTGATCTTGATAACCTTATCTCGCAACTGCCTGAACCCATACTTTTGATGGGTGACTTTAACGGTCACAATACTCTATGGGGTAGTGGCAACACTAATAGACGAGGTCGAAGCATTGAAAAAATTCTTGATAATAATAACCTTTCCCTTCTAAATAATAAACTCAATACTTTCTTCCATATGCGTACCCGCTCATATTCTGCAATTGATCTTACAATCTATTCCCCTTCCATTCTTCCACTGCTCATGTGGGACGTTGAAGAGAACATATATGGAAGTGATCACTTTCCTGTTCTTTGTACAATGTCTTCACAGGAACCATGTTCACCCACACGGATACCTATATGGAAAATGGACCAGGCTGACTGGAACACTTTCTCTCATCTTGCAAAATTTAATGCTGATGCCATCAGTCAAACACCTATCAATGAAGCTGTAAAATATATAACAGAATGCATTGTCCAGGCAGCAACAACCTCCATCCCAAAAACATCATCTCGATTTCCAGTCTATCCAAAGCCTTGGTGGAACCCAGAATGTCAGGCAGCCAAAAAAGATCAACACAGAGCATGGAGCATATTTCGTAGATACCCCACCACATCAAATTTAATAACTTTCAAGCGTGCTCGAGCCAGAGCATGTTTTGTAAGACGTCAGAGTCAAAAACAATCATGGATCCAATTTACTACATCAATTAATCAAATGACCAGTCCAAAAATTGTATGGGATAAAATCCGGAAAACGAAAGGCAGATATAATGCACATTGTTTGTCCACCTTGGACTATAATGGAAATGTTCTTGCTGATCCCAAAGCTATTGCAGATACTTTAGGAGAAACTTTTGCTAAAATCTCAGCAACAGCTTCATATTCTCCAGAATTTTTAATGCTGAAAGAGCAGCAAGAGAAACAAAGGCTTAATTTTTCTACCAACATTCTTCAACCATATAATCAGCCATTTGTCAAGGAGGAACTAAAAAGAGCTCTCCTACAATCTCACCCTAGTGCAGTAGGACCTGATGACATCCATTATGAAATGATAAAACATCTACCATCATCTTCTATGGATCTTCTTCTCTTATTATACAATAGAATACTTGCAGAGGAAGAGTTTCCAAATTCTTGGCATAAGTCAATTGTCATTGCTATCCCAAAACCAGGAAAAGATCCAACACAAGCAAATAATTATCGACCCATTGCTCTGACCAGCTGTCTTTGTAAGATACTAGAGAAAATGGTTAATGCCAGACTTCTCTGGTATTTAGAAAGCAACAGTCTTCTTTCAAATACACAATGTGGTTTCCTAGACATCGATCAACTTTAGATCATTTAGTTCGGTTAGAAACATGTATAAGAGATTCATTTCTGAAGCGAGAACATCTTGTCTCTGTCATGGAATTTTTGACATGGAAAAAGCTTATGACACAACCTGGAGATATGGCATATTAAAAGACCTCCATAACTTAGGTCTCAAAGGACACCTCCCTATATTTATTAAAAACTTTCTGTCCAGGCGAACCTTCCAAGTCAGAGTGGGAAGTATGCTATCTCAACCATATCTTCAAGAACAAGGTGTTCCCCAAGGCTCTGTCTTAAGTGTAACCCTTTTTGCTATTAAAATTAACTCAATCATTGAAAAGCTTCCTCCCACTGTAGACAATGCTCTGTATGTTGATGACTTCACAATATACTGTCACTCACGTAACATGAGAGTAATTGAAAGACAACTTCAACAAGCAATTGATCATGTCTCTCTGTGGGCTCTTAATAATGGGTTTAAGTTTTCAACAGAAAAAAGTGTCTGTGTACACTTCTGTCGAAAATGCACTCATCACCCAGATCCTGAACTGAGAATGGGACCTACTGTTATTCCAGTAACTACAGAAACCAAGTTCTTGGGACTCATTTTTGACAGAAAACTCACATTTCTAGCACACATTCGTCAACTAAGAGAAAAGTGCAAAAGAACTTTGAACCTCCTTCGCACTCTATCCTCTACTGGGTGGGGTGCTGATCGAGCTTCATTGCTCCATCTTTATCGTGCACTTATACGTTCAAAGCTGGATTATGGGTCCCAAGTCTATGGTTCGGCAAGACATAGTAACCTACGATGGTTGGATTCCATCCATCATCAGGGTATACGGATAGCTACTGGTGCCTTTCGCACCTCACCCACTCCAAGTCTCTATGTAGAAGCAAATGAACCGGCTCTATCACTTCGACAAAAACAGTTGTCTCTTAATTACGCCCTAAAAATAAAATCTCTCCCCGATCACCCTACATGGAATAGTATCTTCTCTCTGCGTTAGGAAGCTCAACACATCAAACTGCTATACATCCTTTTGGTATGTGTATTAAAGAAACTATGCAAGCTGTTAGTATAAATGTTGACATTAGCTACACTAAATATAACAACATCCCTCCATGGCAGGTTTGCACACCATCTTGCAACCTCTCACTTTGTCAGCTACAGAAATCTTATACCCCATCATCCATCTACCTGCAATTGTTTAATGCATACAGAGCTGCACACGCTGATTTCTTACCCATCTATACTGATGGTTCAAGAACTAACATCTCTGTTGGCTGTGCTGCTGTGTTTCCTGACATTATTATTTCAAATCAGATCCCACCTGACTGCAGTAATTATACAGCAGAGTTGCATGCCATTCAGCTTGCACTTGTGCATATAAAAGAAAACTGCTACCAAAGGTGTATAATTTATACAGACTCATTGAGCTCTTTACAAGCTATCTCTTCTCCTATGTATAATCCTCATCCAGTACACCTGCTACACCTGCTTCACAAAATGAAAATCCTTAATTTCGATGTCCAGCTCTGCTGGATTCCCAGCCACATTGGAATCAAAGAAAATGAGGCTGCAGATGCAGCTGCTAAATCAGTCCATACCTTCTCCACGTACTATTTGACAGTTCCATATACAGACTACAGACAACTTATAAGATCAAGGCTAATTGCTCAGTGGGAGTTAACATGGCAAGAAACATCAACAAACAAATTATATAACATTAAACCTGAAATTAAACATTGGCTTTCTAGTCAACGTACAAAGAGAAGGGAGGTTGTCCTTTCTAGGCTCCGCATAGGTCACAGTCACCTTAAGCATTCTCATTTACTGAGAGCTGATGACCCTCCCATATGTGAAAAATGCAACACACATCTTACTATTCATCATATTCTGGTAGATTGTCAAAAATTTACACGAGAGAGGAATGAAATTTTCACCTATCTAACCAAGCCATATACACTCAGGGAAATGCTAGCAAACTCAGGCAAATTGTATGATGTTTTTAATTTTTTAGAAAGAATTAATTTGTACAAACACATTTGACCATAAATTTGTTTATATGTAAATACTTTTTTTGCTTAACTTTTATCTTTTATCTTTTATTTGTAATATATCTGACCAATTACGTATTATCATAGGCCTTGATCTTGTATATTTGTATCACTCTGCTGTAATTTTGTATATATGTAAATACCATAATGCTAAACTTAAATTTTATGCATCAATGCTGTATATAATAATTCCTTTTATTAGCATAATAATGTTTGTTGTAATCTTCCTAGATGTAGACACTGCTTTCCTTGACTTGTTTTGTATATACATATGTTAACCTATAATTATCTATTTATGTACTGCTGAAACCTCTGCAGTAATTTTGTTTATATGTAGATATTGTATCACTTAACATGCATTTTGTGTATGCATCTTATTTATTGCTTTATTTTTCGAATAATCATGTAATGCTGTAGGACATCTTACGTATTTGTGTACTTTCTAGTAATTCTGTTTATATGTATTCTAAATTCTGTTTCTACTGCATTACTAAATTTAATTTTCATACATCCATATTGTATAATAATCCCTTTTTGCCTATTTTTGTACTGCTATAAAGGCATCTATTATAATTTTACATATATGTAGATACTGTGTTCCTTGGCTTAGTGTTTCATATTTTATGTATTAACTTATATTGTTAACTCTTTTTGCACTACTGTAATAACCTCTGATCTTGTGTGTTGCTGTGCCCTCTGCAGCAGTTCTGTTTACCTAGAGATGCTGCTTTATGAAATTATTTTTCTGTAAATGCTTATAACCTTTAGTATGGTACAGTATGACCTTTGTAGTTTTTGTACCAAATAAACTAGAAACCAACCAACCAACCAACTGACTTATTGCATAGCTAAATTTTTATGTTTACTAAAAGCTTAGATTGGTAATTCTTTCGTGTTGGGTTTAAAAAAAAAAAAAAAAAAAAAAATCATCTGATTTTCTAGATAAAGTGAAAAATGTGATTCTGCAACCCACTAATCTAATGATTAGCTTCAGTATAGAATCTCTCTTTACTAATGGACCTCTAGAAGATACACTACATCTACTCTCACAAGCATTTCCACAAATTTAGTGAAATTATTTGACTTTGTTATTCATTCCGAGTATCTTCTTTGTTAAAATAAGTTTTACAGTCAAGTTGAAGGAACCATCATTCCACTCTTTCCTGCTCTTGCAAACTTCTATTTAGAAAATTAAAAAAGCATCCTGTTCTCATCCACACATCCTCAGCCTTCATTTTGGGTTCATATATAGATGATTTTTTTGTAATCTGGCCCCATAATAAAGAAACATTGCCTACTTTTTTTTTATCTAATATAAACAATCTATATCCACGAATTCAATTTACTATGGAAATAGAAAAGACAACAAATTATCCTTCTTAGATAAACTACTCCTCTCTTTATCATCAGGTGAATTAACTGGTTCCATTTATCAAAAGGTTAGTTTCATTGGATGTTACATTCAACATCAGTCTGCTCACCATCCCTCACAGAAGACTGGAATTATCAAAACTTTAGTACAATGTGCTCACACTATATCTACACCTCAAGAATTATAGCAAGAACTCTTAAACATCAAACAGTATATATGAAACTCAACGGCTTCTTAGAAAAAGACCACACAACGTCTTTTTGATTCCTATAATTCTAGCTCAATATTTCTAACTCTATATTTTCAAATATATATTTTAATATAATATAATTCTAATATAAAATATATATTTTATATATTCTAACTCTATATTTAAACCAAACCTAGTTCAAAAACAAACCAGACTAAAAGTATA
This sequence comes from Typopeltis vanoorti, assembly GCF_054136105.1. Classification (NCBI taxonomy): domain Eukaryota; kingdom Metazoa; phylum Arthropoda; class Arachnida; order Uropygi; family Thelyphonidae; genus Typopeltis; species Typopeltis vanoorti. The sequence goes on along the minus strand of NC_143549.1, from coordinate 179,439,858 downwards.
CAATACATTAACCCTACCAGTCTTAATGTATGGAAGCGAAATCTGGACAATAAAACAAAAAGACAAACAAAGATTAATAACAGCAGAAATGAAGTTCATGAGAAAAACTGCAAAGTATACCCTATTTGATCACAAAAGAAACGAAGAAATTATGTAAGAATTAAACTAAGAACCAGTAATAGAAAAAATTAAAAAATATAAACATAAACGAATGGAGCACGTTCAAAGAATGAAAACAGAAAGATTACCAAAACAAGCCTTAAAGTACAAGCCATTAGGAAAAAGAAAACCAGGACGTCCTCTTAAGCGATTCAATGATAACTTCTAAGGCCGGAACAGACCATGCTAGGCCTAAATCCTTAATATGCATGATGATGATAAATTCTAACTCAAATAAGGGAAAAATATGTCCCTATCCCTTGCATTTCTGGCATATCTGAACCAATTTCCAGAATTCTTAAGAAAATACAATTCAGTGGCTACTTTTCTTAATATCATCAAATTACCATCATAGTTTCCATCTTCCAAAGATAAACATTATCCTCTGGCTCCTCTAACATCTACCAAGTGCCTTGTGACTGTCATTGTGACTTAGACAGTCACAATGACTGTGACTGTCTTTGGACAAACTGGACACAGTAGAAAAGAGAATACGAGAACACCAGTCTTACATCAGCAACAGGCGATCTGAGAAATCTGGCTTGGCACAGCACGAAATACATAAACCATAATATCCTATGATCTGAAACATGCTTACTTCGTCTGTGTCATTATAAATTTGAATGTTTATTTCAAGATAGCACCGAAGCCTTACATCACCATCCAAACTTAAATCAGAATGACTGCCTCTCACTAAGATATAGGAGAGGCTTATTCTAATCACACATAATTAAAGTTTGTAATTAATTTTTAATACAGTGAGTAACTAATAATTTATTTATTTATTTATTTCTTATGGCTACATGAAACTGGTAAGTGAAAAATAAAATCACAATTTCCAGAAACAAATGATGAAAATCTTAACATATAAAAGTTCATTACATAAAAGGCACAACCTTCTTACTAAGTCTTTCTTCTTTTCTTTTTTTTTTTTTTTTAATATAAAGCAAAAGTAACTTGTCATAAATGCTGCACCAAGTATGACAAGACTTCATGTTCTCACAACACTTCACAACATAAAAGTGGTTGTATCCGAGGTTTAAGTAGGGAGCAGTTGTCTTGTGTGAGAAAACTTGATCCATTAGAGGAGGCCCATTTCACACTGTATCGTCATCTTCTAACATGAGGAGTTCTGCTGATACTATGACGAGGACTCTGAAAGTGACTGCTAGAATAACGTCTTCGTGGTGAGACGGGACCGTGATCTTCTGTTTCCTCCATAACCACCGCCACCACCATACCAACTACAGGTCAAGGTCCAGGCTGGAAAGCCAATTCAAGGCCTCATCCGTTACCTTGTGGATGTCCTGTAGGCCACCACCGTGAAATTGGCTTAGGCAGTCGTACACAGTATGAGTAATCATCTGAGCCACGGAAGAGCAATCACAATACGGGTGATCTGACAGCCCCCATTAATGTAGAAGATAGCCACATCTGTCCTGACTAGTTCTGATCCTGTTTATGGATGACCAAATCTTCCTAGGAAAACCAAAACCAGGCTGCGGAGCACAGGGATCTTCTACCAGGAAGCCGTTTGTTGGAAGATTGTTGGACCAGTATTCTCTCCATATGTCAGATATTAATGGCAGCACAGCTGAAGAGAGTTCGTCCATGGACCAGAGAGGCTTTCTAGATTTGTGGCGAAGACTAGGTGGATTTATGAGAGTCTGGTGTAGGGGTAGGAGTGGGTTGTTCATCGCTTTATTAAATTTCTTAATTGAGGCTTGTCTTCCACCGTATGTGTGGAAGAGATGTTGTGGTGCAATGTTAGATAGAACAGGCAGCCAGGAGAGAGGGGTGCCTCTCACTGTCCCATTAATTGTGTGCATGGTAAAGTTCAGCTGGGTGTCGATAATTTTAGTGTGTGTACTTCTTTCCCAGACAGGGGCACAATATTCTGCTGCAGAGAATGCGAGGGCTAGTGCAGACAACCTTAGGACTTCTGCACCACAACCCCAGGTTGTTCCAGCAAGCCTTGAAATGATGTTATTTCTGGTTTTATTTTTATTGGAGAGGTTGATGATGTGCCTTTTATAGGTTAGGCTTCTGTCCAGGCTCACCCCAAGGTATTTTGGGTGAGGCTCGTGTTCTACCATTTTTCCACAGAAAGAATGGTTGAATTGTCGATTCGCCTCTTTATTGTACAGGTGAAATACTGAGGGCACTGTTTTCGTTGGATTTGGCTTCAAGTACCACTGCTTGAAGTACTCTTCCAGAGTGTTCAGGTCTGTATTCAAGGTTGATTCTAAGTTGGTAAAGGAGGTGGATTGATGTAAGATCGCTAGGTCATCAGCGTACATTAACTTGCTTGATCTGGTATGAGGTAGATCATACACATAGATGTTAAAAAGTATAGGAGATAACACAGAGCCCTGAGGAAGACCGTTGTGAAGGAATCTGGGCTGCTCTTTTTTCTGCCAATATGGACCCGGATCTTTCTGTTGGAGAGAATAGATTCAAAAAGTTGTCAAGTTTTTTTACATTTTATAATATTTCCTAGTTTTAGGAGGAGGCCCCTGATCCAGACAGTGTCATAAGCAGATGTTAGGTCAATGAAAGTGGCTCCAGATTTAAGTTTCTTCTGGAGCCTGCTTCAATTTGAGTTGCCAGGACCTGGTCACGGCAACTTCTTCCTGGCCTGAAGTCAGCTTGTTCAGTCGGGAGTGCTCTTCCAAAGAGCTTAAAGGTGGTGCAAAGCAAAGAGATAGGTCATAGGTTTTTCACTTCATTTGGATCTTTCCCTGGTTTGGGAAAGATCCAAATGAAGCAATTATTTTGGCTTCCCGCCACAGCTTTGGTAATTTACCAGTCATGATGATTTCTGAGAAAAGGGCAGCCAGGCATGTTTGGCTATGTTGACCAAGATGTTTTAGGAACTCAGGGAGTATACCATCCACTCCTACAGCTTTGCCATTCTTGGTAAGTTTTAAGGCTATTTGTACCTCTTCCCGAGATATTGAGTGTATGAGTTCAGGAAGCTCAGGTTCCGTCTTCAGGTTTGGTCTGATGGAAGCTTGTTCAGCAATTTTCCTGGTAGAGCTGGGATAAATCTTGGAGGTTTTCAATAAATAGTTAACCATTTGATCAGGTGTTATCTCTGTTGTTTTGTGTGTTGTTGGCTCTGATCCACCTAGTTTTCTCAGAAGTGACCAGCTTCTCCGACTAGATATGACAAAATCGAAATTGGGGGCACAGGAAGGCTGTCTCAATCCTCCCCCCCCCCCCAGTAACTAATTATATAATGTTTCCTCAATGTGTAATATCATGCAGCTCTCAATGTTTTGAGCACAGCTCAAACATACCTGGCAGTATATTTGAGCTGTGCTAAGAAAAGTGTTTTTAAATAGTCTATAGTGTACCTTTATTACATGTACTAGTGTACCTTAACTCACCTTTACTGCGAGTTGCCCCTATCATGAAAAGGTTTGCTTAAGCTTGGATCCACCGAAGCTTTATAGTTTCTATCTATATTCGGCATGAAACTCTTGCAGTTTCTCTGAAACTCTTGTAGTTTCTCTATTCAGCTTTGAAATAATGTTGGATTCAATATCCACTTAATTTGAATAATTTTGCATTGCCGAAATGAAGCCTTTTGGCTTTCTAGTTCAGTAATTCTTGGTGCTTTTTGAGTTGTGACACCTCGTGGCAATTCGTATGGTAAAGTATAACCTCTGCATCACTACAACCTGAGTATTTACAATTTTGGGTCTGTCTTCTCACTGATGAGACCTCAACAAAGGTTGAAACCTTGTGTAGAGGCTTAAGTGCTGTGAGGACATTATGTTGGAGGTTTAATGGATTTTTTACAACACTCAAAAAGAATTAAAATAGAATTTAATACTTCCTATATTTCGTCCTAGTCACTAGGACATCTAACGGGATTACAAAGACAATTAATGTAACATGCACACAAAAACTTACAATACTAAGCCCAACCACGTGGGTGACAATAAAGTCCTATCTAGGTGGAGCGCCCTCTAAGGGCAGTTTTAGGTGGCCTGGAATGTAAGGTGGGACCTCTGGTGATGACTGTTTCCCAAATCTTCGGAAGCTTAATGCAACCGTATTTGTTAAGATTTGGTTGGTTTTTGAGAGCTGCTGCTGCTTCTAAGAAAAGTCTCTCTTTCTTGAATTTTCTGTGGTGGAGCATGGTGGTTTTCTTCCATGATACTCTGTGGGTGGTGTCCAAAATATGGTCAGCCAAGCCTGAATGGCCATAGTTGTGTTTAACGATGTACGACTTGTGTTCCTCCAGGCGGATGGATGCTGATCTGCCTGTCTGTCCAAAGTACGCAAGCTTACAAGAACAGGGTACTTTGTAAACTCCAGGCAGAGAGAGAGGAGGGAGCTGATCTTTCGTAGAACGGATAAGGGTAGCCAGTTTGCGGTAGGGCTTATATGCTGTGTGTAGGTTATACTTTTTTAGTATCTTGGCTATTTTTTCCGAAGTGCCACGGATGTAGGGTATGGTGATGGCATTTTTAAATTCTTGTTGACGAGAGGGACGGGGAATGGGGGAGGAATTGATTATGTTTTTGATGCTGTGTTCCTCTCACCCCCCCTTGCCAATTTCTATATGGAAGATTTCGAAAAACGAGCCATAGACTCAGCCCCACTCAAACCTTCTTTCTGGCTAAGATATGTAGATGATGTGTTCTCTATTTGGCCTCATGGGCCAGACACGTTAGATTCCTTCCTTGGTCATCTCAATAGCCTACATCCAAGAATCCAGTTTACTATGGAAAAGGAAAAGAACAATTGTTTACCCTTCCTAGACACCTTAGTCACGCGCCTGCCTAATGATACACTTGCCTTCACTGTATACAGAAAACCCACACACACAGGCAGATACATTCACAAACTCTCCCACCACCACCCCTCACAACAATATGGCATCATTAAAACCCTTACCAAGAGAGCCCACAATCTTTGTTCCAGTGGAACCGCCCTCACTACTGAGCTTAACCACATACACAGAACTTTCCTCTCCAATGGCTACAGCGAACACAGCATCAAAAAAAAAATCGATTCCTCCCCCATTCCTCGTCCCTCTCGTCAACAAGAATTTAAAAATGCCATCACCATACCCTACATCCGTGGCACTTCGGAAAAAATAGCCAAGATACTAAAAAAGTATAACCTACACACAGCATATAAGCCCTACCGCAAACTGGCTACCCTTATCCGTTCTACGAAAGATCAACTCTCTCCTCTCTCTCTGCCTGGAGTTTACAAAGTACCCTGTTCCTGTAAGCTTGCGTACTTTGGACAGACAGGCAGATCAGCATCCATCCGCCTGGAGGAACACAAGTCGTACATAGTTAAACACAACTATGGCCATTCAGGCTTGGCTGACCATGTTTTGGACACCACCCACAGAGTATCATGGAAGAAAACCACCATGCTCCACCACAGCAAATTCAAGAAAGAGAGACTTTTCTTAGAAGCAGCAGCAGCTCTCAAAAACCAACCAAATCTTAACAAATACGGTTGCATTAAGCTTCCGAAGATTTGGGAAACAGTCATCACCAGAGGTCCCACCTTACATTCCAGGCCACCTACAACTGCCCTTAGAGGGCGCTCCACCTAGATAGGACTTTATTGTCACCCACGTGGTTGGGCTTAGTATTGTAAGTTTTTGTGTGCATGTTACATTAATTGTCTTTGTAATCCCCGTAGATGTCCTAGTGACTAGGACGAAATATAGGAAGTATTAAATTCTATTTTAATTCTTTTTGAGTGTTGTAAAAAATCCATTAAACCTCCAACATAAAGGTTGAAACCGGTCTAGGTAGTACCCCCCTCCATAATGTATAACATCATACATCTCCTAAGAGATGTGTTTTACATTATGGGAAATACTAAGGATAGTGATCTGAGCTTAACCCACCTTTACTACGAGTTGCCCCTGTCGTGAAAAGGATTTGCCAAAAAGATTTGCTTACGCTTGGATTTGCCAGAATTTTTATAGTTTCTATCTATATTCGGCATGAAACGCTTGTAGTTTCTCTATTCGGCTTTGAAATAATGTTGAATTCAATATCCACTTAATTTGAATAATCTATAGTGTAGCTTTTTATTATAAATTATGCTACATTTTTTCATTCTGGATAAAGTATCTCTCAGTACTGTTTGTTTGTGATTTTTGCTACTTGTTCTTACTGCTTATGCTTTTGAAAATGGCATCTGTTAAAAGGCACATATCGGTGGCATGGAAAGCATTGGCATGAAAGTTAAGTTCTACCCTAGAGAAATGTGAAAAATTTGTAGACTGTTAAAGTGAATGAAAAGAATGAAAATATTAATGTATGTGAAAAGTGTATTGTAGGTTAGAGCAATGGGAGCTAGAGTTGGGATCGTAGTAGAAGAGGAGGCAAGAGTTAGTAAAAATGAAAAGAGAAATGAAGCATCTGGAAGATGAGATTAAACACCTAAAGGAGAGATTGGCTGATGCAAATGAGTAGGAGGAAGTCGGTGTTATGAAGAAAGAGTTCAAAGGATAATTGTGTATCATTGTATGGATCAGCAGAGGTGTCATGACTAAATAAAGTACACAAAACATACTTTCCTAGTGGAAAGGCTATTGTTTGCTCAGAAGGCACAGAATCAAGATGTTAATGTAGCTAACAATCTAAGGGTACTTATGAAGCAGGACAGCACAGCTAAGTGGGTTGTATGCAAGGAGTAAGATAGATATATGGATGAAGATGTGATTGTAGCAGTGCAAGGTGATGGATGCATAAAGGTAGGATGAAATGGGTATGAATGGCGATCAGAGTCAGGAACAGGCAAACAGGAGTGGTCATTCTGAAGAGAGACAGATAGATGCGATATAGCATTTAGAATAGAGAATGTTAGTGCTGGTAGAATGGTCTCAAAGACACAGAGATTGTTATATTTGTATACAAATGTAAGGAATATGCAAAATAAGAGAGCTGTGTTTGTTGATAGAGTCAGTGCCCAAAAATAATTATAAGTGAAACTTGGTTGTCTGAGGATGATGTGCTGTCAGGAATGGGCATGAAGGGATATACAATTTTCTGGAAGAATAGGAAGGTGGGGGAGGCACTGTTAATGATTGCAGAGGAATTGTGTTCACAGAGTATGGATGTACATTTGGAGATTTTGAATCTGTGTAGTGTGATGTTGAAATTAATTGGCTAGTATATCTGATTAGGATGCTATTATAGACCAGGGAATGCAGAGAATATTGATTGTCAAATGTTTAAGTCAAGTTGGTTGGGCATGTAAAAAGATGAATCCTGATTGGATACTTTAATTACAGGAATATAGAATGAAGGGAGGAGATAGTATTTGGGAACAAGAAGCATGAGTTTGTTGAATTTCTGAGGGATAAATATTTTAAGAAGCACGTAACTGAAGCAATTAGTCTTTAGTGTTTTGGATTTGGTGATAACTTCACAAAACGTAGTTCTTAATGAGCTATTGATACTGTCACCAATTGGTGAGAATGATAATGAGGTTCTTGTTTGGGAAGTGGTGAAATAAGAAAAGGTTACTGCTAAAAATGGATATATGTGGAAATATAAGGTTGGTGAATATGGGAAGCTGTGCAGAAAAGATGTTGACAATGCATGGAAATTCCTAAAGCAGTACTGACATAAGCAATGCATAACTGCCTACCAAGGGTTAAGCAAGTAAATAGAATAGGAGTGAAATGGGTGAATAATGAAATCAAGCAAGCTGTGTTAGAAGAGAAAATGCTATGGAGTAGGTACATGACAGTTGGTGGCAATGAGATCCATGAAGAGTGTGGAGTGCAAGCCATGAAGGTGATGAACATGATAAAGAAAGAAAAGGTGCAGTATGAGAGGAGATTGGTTGGACAGGCCAAGCTTAATTAGGGAATTCTTCTGCTGTATGGCAAGCAAGAGAACGAATAATTATTGCAGGTTGACACTATTGGGTAGTTGTGGCAGCAGCGTGACTACTGTAAAGGATATAGTGGAATTATTGAATGAGCACTTTATAATTCAGAGGAGTTTTTAAAAAGTGGAGAAGGTGAAAGGGGGAAGAACCAGAGACAATCCCTGAAAGTTGTGTAAGAGTGCAGCAAAGATAGCAGTATGGAGTAGATTTTTTTACATAGAGAATTGTCAGTGAATGGAAAGCATTACTGGCATATGTTGTTGATGCAGGGAGTGTTAAGGATTTTAAGGTTCAAGTATGATAAATATGTTGCCAGTTAAATGAACCTCCCATAATGAGTGCTAACTCCATGGTGGGTGTAATAATAAAAATTATTTACTTATTTCCTCATGTTTTAGGGTAAATATGAAATAATTGTTGCATAAAAGTAATTATTTTCAATTTAGATTTTTGTGGGGGGGAAAAAAAAAAAGAAAGATTCTTGCATTTCTTTTTCTCAGTTGATGCAAGATTTATGTGCAGTAATTGATAGCAGCCATTTTCCATACACATCAGTGGCATTTATTTATTTATTTTTATATATTTTTACAGCCACACTGCAGTTATTTTAAGTAGCTATGTGATTCATGCATCTGAGCAGTGCTACTCTGGGATGAGCTTCAAAAGCGAGTTAATCCTTTTAAGGGTTCTCTGGAGTGTGAAGGATTATCCCACCTCTTAATTGAGATAATTGATAGTGGCCTCCTCTTATCCATGTTTCTCCAACTCTATCATGTGCTTCACGTACTCATTTCGGTGGACATATATTATATTAAAGCTGGTAGTGTAATAATGCCATCCAGAACAGTGAAATCTGCTTAACAGATGATTTCTTTTTTGTTGAAGGTTTTTTTTCACTTGGTTATGCTATAAATTAAAATTGCCAAGAATTATATTCTTGGTTTCATCCTTTATACAAGTGTAAACAAAGAAACTTTGCAAGTGAAGTCACTTCACAACTGGGCTACTTGTATATTAGAAGAGGCTGATGACTTCCCATCAGTTACCTTAGTATCCCATAATGCTATGCATTATAGGAAGCCATCAGCCTCTGTATACAAGTAGCTGAGTCGTGAAATGACTTCACCCCCAAACTTTGTTTGCTTACGCCTGGATAAAGGATGAAACAAAGAATATAATTTCTTGGCATCTTTGATTTTTAGATGATTTCTTTCTCATAAATGCTTGCCCTGTTTCATTGTCTTTTCTGTATTTTAATGGGTGCTGCCTCACTCAGCTGACAACTAACTACCATTCCCCGCCTTCCTCTAAACATGTGTAAGCATCCATACAGAGTCCATCTTCAAACTTATTTAACCATCTTCCTATTACAACCCATCTATCTCTCTTTTTTGGAACAGCCTTTCACAAACTGTTTTCCCCAAGGTGTACAACTTCCTTTTTTTTTTATGCGACTCCCACCCATGAAAAGTTGTTTTTTGTAAACCTCTAGTACATTGGTACTAGATTAAGGTTGACTGAGGATTTATTTTTCCAAGAAAAAATTCCATTCAAAAACCACAGTTATTTCCTCCCTGACCGTTTACTTGAATGATACTGTTGTGTTATAAGATTTCCAACCTCTCTCTCTTTCTCTCTCTCTCTGTGCATGCATGTGTGTGTGTGTGTGAGAGAGAGAGAGAGAGATAAATTAAGAAAACTTTTTTTTTTAGGAGTGCTTTAAAAGAGAAAGAAAGGAGTGTTTTAGAGGAGGGGAAAAAGTGGTGCTTTAGAAGATTGAAAAATGTAAGGGCTGATAACCTTACAGATAATAGACCAATTTGGAAGAAGGTTGTTAATTAAAAACTAGTCATGAAATATTTACTTTGTTAGTCTGTTATATTTGTTACACTCCTTGTTGTAGGTCTATACCAGAAAATAATTGTGATTGATAGTGATAGCTTGCAATATCCAGGCACATAAGCATTCAAATAATATTAATCTTCATTAAATCATAAAATATTTCACATTTATGAGTAACATAATGTTCTTACCAACCAGATAGCATGAATACCTACAATATGGAGAGATATTTTGTAGCTGCCAAAACTTCATTCTTGAAAATTTTAACCATTTGAATGTTGGCATGTAACTTGTAGACACTAAGGGTACATGAGAATTTACCAGTATCTAAAATTTTCACACAAGCCAACAGTTATTAATGATGATAGTGAACTCTGACTATAGCATTACCATCACCATAATGGTGAACTTACTCAGTATAACAGATTACCAGTTAGCCAAAGCCCCATAATATAGATCTATTCTATTTTAAAAGAAAATGCAGTTGCATCCCCCCAATATAACAAACTAACCATTGATTCTTGGAAGTTTATTTTGCAATTGGTTAGACTATAATAAATTTAGTTTAATCCTTTATCCAAGTGTAAGCAAACAAAGTTTGTGTTTGAAAATATCTTCAGGACTGAGGTAGGGTGGTACATCCCTTAGCAACTCATAGCAAAGGTGGACCAAGCTCTCTACCTACCCTACCTCAGTCCTGAAGATATTTTCAGGTGCAAACTTTGTTTGCTTACACTTGGATAAAGGATTAAACTAAATTTAGTATAACCATTGATTCCTATGAATTGTTGTAATGAGAGTTGACCATATTTGGCACTGTAGATTTTTAATTTATGATTCCTTAATTAACAGTGGCAGCATAGCTTGAAAGAGGTGGACTTATCTTGGGCAGTGAATGAAGAAGCTGTAAACAGAGGTGTGTTGTCTTTGGTAACTAGTAAAGAAGAATCACCACTTGAGATGCTTGTCCTTTGTGGTTCTGCTGTATCATATGCAACTATTAAGTAAGTAATTTATTGACTGTAAGATTTTTAAATTTTTTGCAACCTATTAGCATTTTTAGCCATCCCCTTGCTAAAAGCCATCAGTTATTAACTGCATATATATACAGTTGGATCTCCACATTCACATATTCATGTTTTCATGTTGGAAGTTGCCAACAGTCATGTATTCATTTTTGCAGTAAATGTCATCCAAGTAGAATGGCTCATTACCTTTTTTAGGCTATTTGTGTTTAAAATATTACTGTGCTTATGTCAATACCTGTGGGTTCTAAAATTGTATCTAGTGGCTTCTTTAAGTGAAAAAGGGGCTTCCACTTAAAGCCTTCTTTGTGCTAGACACTACTCCAGGACACCCAAGTGATGCACAAGACTATGCAAATGAAGACATAGAGATGGTCTTTCTACTCCATAACACTATCTCCCTTATCCAGCCAATCAACCAGGGGTAATCAAGGCTTTTAGACCAACTACACAAAGAGGGATGTATATGGACTGAATCATTGAAGCCATGGATAGCAACATTTCTTAATGATATTCAGTTTGTGACCTGAAGTTGTTCATTACTTCAGTTCAGATGAACTACGAACCATTCCAGACAAACAGCACAAGAACCTCTATCACAGAAATTAAAGGAGTTGGCCTGGAAAATTGGGGGGGGGGGCAGGTTTCTGCTATGGCCAAAAAAAGTTTTAAAGTGTTTTGTTGTGTTTGTTTTCTCTCTTTATCACTTTCATAATCACTTCATTTGGTTTGATTTCATTATTTCACTGTAAAACATAACTTTCTGTTCTAAATGCTGGAATAGTATCTCTCATAGGGATAATTCATTGTTCACAGCTTTGAACTATCATCCTTCCATAATTCTACTGATCACTTTTGGAAGAAGTGCTAAGGTATTTGCTGTCAGTAGTAATCGAACACAAATTATTCATCTACTCACCAGAATACCAAATAATCCTCACTAGCTTCTTAACCTTCTCTCCATTTAGATATCTTACAAATGTCAGCATACATATCTCTTGGTATTTCATGCCAAGTTTCCTTTCCAGTTTCCTTTTCTGTGGAATATTCTTCACTGAGACAACCTCATGTCTTTTGGAATGGGAAATGAAATGAGTTCCATTCTTCTCCTTTGCATGATTTGATTACTTTTTGATAAGTATGTTATTTTTGACCATGAAACTAATTAATAGAAATAGCTAACATTGCGTTTATTGGTTGTAAAGATTTGATACTACTAGTCTCCTACTAGTTTTGCCACGTAAACTAGGCTTCATCTGAGTTTGGATGAACATACAAATATAAATAAGCAGTTATAAGCTTTCATAATCAAAGCTTGTTGTTTACTTATATTTGTCTGTTCATCCAAACCCAGATGAAGCCACTAGTTTAAGTGGTGAAACTAGTAGGTGACTAGTAGTATCAAATCTTTATGACCAATAAACCCAATGTTAGTTATTTTTATCGATTACTTTTTCTCTTCTCCTGATTAAATCACTTGCTGCTCTGAACTGAATAATTGAGATAATTGCTGCTTGAGCCATTTCCTCTTTTGCTCACAATTTTCTACCACTATCAAACAAGTATGTCAATGTAATCTAGTGTGTGGGAGGGATAATCAGTATGCTGCAGCCTGGTTCAAAATTTGCAAATCAGAATCTTGCAACAACTCTACCACATGGAAGCAAGCCTGGTTCATCCTATCCCCCCCCCCAAAAAAAAAAGGAGAGATTAAAATCAACCATCAAACTGTTCCATTTTCATCACTTTCATATTCTTTAAAATGGCGAAGTTCATCAACTGCCAACTTATACATTGCCTGGTGACTCACCAATGTGGATTCTGCCACTCTTGATCTACACTGATCTTGTAGCCAACATTATTTACCTTTGGCCACAACCTTAAAAAAGTTTATTGAAATTTGTGATTATTTCCAGGACATTTTATAATGAGGCAAAGAGACCTACTTATCAAACTATCATGTTTTGACCTATCTTCTGCCATTGCATCTCTGTTCATTGTGTGTGTGTGTCATTGTAAATCATTTCCTCCTTTCATATTTCTCCATCAATGCCAGAGTATCCTATGGCTTTGTACTTCTGCCCATGCTGTTCCTTTCGTATTTATATGACCTTTCCTAACTTAACCTTAAATTATGTTTGTGAAATTGCTAGTAATAGTACTGCTCTCAGTAAGGAAATCTTGTGAACTTCAGTGCTGTTAAAGCACAGTCCTGCCTTATTTCTCATAAGCAAGATCACACTTCACTTCCATTTTTTATAAGTGTATTCAGATCTCCAGGCAAGCTCATATTTCTCTTTGGGGACTAGGCATATACCTCTAATCTTTTCTGCCACAAACAAATCATTTTTTGTAACCTTCTCAGCTTTTAAAAACTTGGTCTAATTTTCTACTCAAGATACTAGCTCCCATCTAGTTGGGAACTAGTATCTTTTAGTTATTTATTTTGATGAAAATAAGTTGTTAGAAAGTAAGTAAAATGTGTATGTTTGTATTTTTTTTTTTTTTTTTAACCTGGCATCCTATTACTTGTGGTGTCCATTTTTATTTGGCAGATTAATTGGGTATTCACAATTTCAGAGGATTTTAAAATTCATCACAGCATATTTCCAGATTGTCCAGTTTCTCATTTTTTATCATTTTAATGCTCGAGGTGGAGTGGACTTTTACATTTCTTGTATGCATTTTCAAACAGACTATTTTTTTTTTCAAGATGGCAGCCACCTCCTATAGATATTTTGAGTGCGCTTTCCCCCATTTTTACTCTACCCTGCAGGCCCTAGATTGAATCTACAAGTCTATTCACATGTTTCATTCATACATGTGAAATATGTATGCCCCGATAACCTTGCTTGTAATATTTCTTATGTTAAAAAAAAATTGCCTTCAAATTTGACTGCATGGAGTCAAAAGACTCTTCACAAGAGGGCCACAATTGCATGCAAAAAAGATCATCAAACAATCCTTAAACCTATTCTTAGTTTCTAAGAATAGGTTTAAGGATTGTTTGATCCTTAAACCTATTCCTTACTGCACCCTCGGGCAATGCATTTTACTCACCACCTCTCCATGCAAAAAACCTGTTCTTCATTCCCTTGCTCACACCCTCATACAGCTTCCAGGGGTGACCTCTTATTCTACTTATTATTATTATTTTTGTACAGTATATTGACACACTAGCCAGAGTAACCAATGTGTTGAATAAATAATCACTAGAGATTAGAACAGTGGATGAAAGGTGATTTGACATTCCTATCTTAAGTGTATAGAAAGGCTCATGTATTCATTGTACATGTTGTTTAAATTTTAACGGTACATATCAGAATATGGTATATAGGAAAGAACTTGACATTGTCAGCATCCAGGAATGCGTTAGCAGAGCTAATCTCAGGTGGTATGGTCACTTAAACAGAATGGGCGAAGAAAGATTAGCAAAACAAGTGTTCTCTGCCAGGTTGGCAGGAAAACGACCCAGAGGAAGACCAAGATATAGGTGGATTGATACAGTACAAAGTGCCTTAGACGATAGAAATATAAGATCTGATAATGTTGGAGTCTTCACAAGTAACAGACTGATTTGGAGGAAAATTGTAGATAGGAAGTTAGTAATGATGTCAATTTTTTTTCATGTAGTACTATCATATCCTGCACACCCCTTGAGGATACATGGCAGGAATTTGATGATGATGATGATATATCAGAATACAGAATTATAAGTAACTAATTATTTATTGACTTATTGCTGATATTTCGCTGATGTTATAACCAGCATCTTCAGAGCACAAAAACACAGTTTGTCACATTACACGAGACTACAACAACATGGTGTAACAAAGGAACTAGTCTAAAAAAACTGTAGCAACAACACAAAGACTGAAGTCCTAAAAAAACAGAGAGAGAAAGCTAGTACTAGTTATGTCTTAAGATAACTGTCTCCCAAATCTTAGGCAAATTTATACAGCCATATTTGTTGAGATTCGGAGTATGTTTCAAGGCTTCTGTTGCTTCTAAGAATAATCTCTCTTATTTGTAAAAGCTTCTGTGCAGGAGTATCCAAAGCATGGTCTTTTAGACCTACTTGCCATAGTGATAGTGCCGGATGTATCTTTTATGTTCACTGATGCGGATGTCTACAATTCTTCCTGATTGACTGTAGTAAGCTTGATCACATGAGCAGGGTACTTCGTAGACTCCTGGATGTGATAAAGGAGGAATGCTGTCCTTGGGTGAACGGATGAGAGTTGCTAATTTGACACACGGTCTGAATACAGTGCGTAGTTGATGTTTATTGAGAATTTTAGATATCTTTTCCAATGTGCCTTAATGTATGGGATGGTGACTGTTTTATTATAGTTCTTTGTGGTGGATAGTGGGAGGGGTTTCTTAGGAGTATTTAGTATTGTAGCCATTGGCCAGGAAGGTGAGCCAGTTCAGCAGCAAGAGCATTGGAACAGATTACTCTCGCTCTGTGGGTTAGCGTTTTTAAAATACCATACTGTTGAGAAGGGCAGCACCATCGACAGGGTGTAGCATAGAGGCAGCCTGCCTCACGACGCAGCTTAATAAGGACGCTCGTTCAGCTATATTGTGGTAGATGCTGTCACTACGCTAACAATTCCTGTTAGTGTAGCAAGTGAGGAAAGAAGTTTTTCCAATCTTAAACTGATTAAAAATTATTTGCGAACAGCAATGATCCAAGGAAGATTGGTTGGTCTAGCAACTATATCGATAGAGGCAGACATAGCTTATAATTTAAATTTAGAAGAGCTTATAAATAGTTTTATTGTGCGATATCCCCGTAGAGCAAATTAATTAATTAATTAATTAATATTATTATGTAATCGTTTTGCATTAATGTTTCTCTTGTAATAAAGGCTTGGCTTGGTGTCGCACTGATTAGATCGTCGGCTTGTCGAGAGCTCCTGAAAAGATTAGTAGTATTTTGTGTTAACATTAGATATTTTACTAGAATTTTAAGTAGTATTGTTTGCTTTTTGTTTCTTGGTGTGTCTGTGCAATTTTTGCATGTTTTCTGTTATTTTAATTATTATTTTTAAGAAAAGATAGCGTACACATAGCACCGATTAAGAAAAAAATGGCGGCCAGGTCGCCATGTTTGTTTAAGAGTTTTGATGTAAACGAATTTATGCAATGTGCTGTCTGTGAGATGTATGCCTTGCGAAGAGCGGTGGGAGTCTGGTTAGAAAGTGATAGTGGAGTTAATATGTGTAGAAAGTGTAAAGAGAATGAGGACTTCAAGTGTGTTTCGTGTGTCGAGAGTGATATCGTTGACGATAGTCAGAATGTAGAAAATGGCGGTGTGCTAGAGAATTGCGTGGTAGTGCCAGATAGGTGTGAGAGCGTCGCTGAAAGTGTAAATGAAGGAAGAAACACAGAAAGAATGGATGATTTGATCGATAATGAAAATGGTGAGATAAATGCGAGTAGCGAAATTGCCCGTTTGAATGGTGCGATACACAGAGCTAAAAGACAACTGGAGCGTATGGAAAAATGTGTGTTGAACATACCGACAAATAACCGGTGGAAGTCTGTGACGGCAAATAATAGAATGTTTGTAAACGTCAATAAAATGAAGGAGCGAGTGCTGTATGGGGATTCGCTATTAAGAGGCGTAATAATTGAGAGTTTAACGAAGTCGTACCAGCCGGGTGCGAACATAAAGGACGTCAGCGAATCTATTCGACTGCAAAAACAGAGGGTGAAAGAGATGATAATCATGGCAGGAACGAATGATTTGAAAGAGGACAAAATGGAAATGATAGAGGATCTGAGGGAGTTGTTTGAGGTAGCAAAAGAGAAGAGTGAGAGAGTTAGGATGGTGAGTATCTTACCGCGGTATGACAGCGAAGTGTTTAGAAGGAGGGCCATAATTGCCAATGACTTTATGCGTGGGTTATGCATGGAGAGTGGTGTGGAATTTGTGGATGTGTGGAATGAGTTCGATGGGCGAAAGGACTTATATAAGATGGATGGGTTACATTTGAATGCAGTTGGTGTACGGAGACTTGAAAGAGTGTTGATGAATGATGTGGAAGTGGATGTACAGACTCAGGGAAACTAGATTTATTAAGAGGGGGGGGAGTAGATATGCAGACTTTAGGGGGGCAGTTAAGTGTATGAATGAGTATATTATGCCCGAGCAAGTACGACGGACAACAAATCAGAATGGGATAGTTAGTATAAGGCATCAAAGTAGGGATGGGATAAATGGGCTTCTGCGATTCATGTACACTAATGCCAGAAGTATTAGGAACAAGAAGGAAGAGTTTTTGGCCATGGTTGGCACTTCCAGGCCACAGGTTGTCGGTATTAGTGAAACATGGCTGACGGAAGATGATAAAGCTAGTGGGATTGGATGCGACGGGTATAGCGTGTTCAGGAGTGACAGGGTGAATAAAAAGGGGGGAGGAGTGTTATTGATGATAGCTGATGAGCTTCAGCCAAGGAGTATAGAAGTTGAACTGCAGGATGGGGAAAAAAGCACATTTGAGGCTGTTTGGTGTGAGATAGAATCTAGCAGAACAAAATATACAATTGGGTGGTGCTATAGACCGGGTGATGGAGTGGATGGTGGGGATAGTATGCATAAGCAAATAGAAGAAATGAGTGGAAGGAGGGTAATTATTATGGGTGATTTCAATTATGGTAACATTGACTGGAAAGAGGAGAAGGCACATGGGAGGAAGGAATTGGATTTTATGCAGTTATTAAGGGACAACTATCTACGGCAACATGTATTGGAAAATACCAGGGGGCAGAGAGTGCTGGACCTAGTAATTGCAACTGAGAATGTGGCTGTAACGAACATGACCATGTTGCCACCAATTGGTGAGAGTGACCATAAGGTCATGACTTGGGAGGTGGCTAAAGGAGTCGAATTTACAATTAAGACAGGGTACATGTGGAATTACCGGGCTGGTAAGTATGACAAGCTTAGGTGTGTGCTTGGCTCAATGCCATGGCATGTAAAACTGCAAGGGCTGGATGTTGATAGTGCATGGGAGGTGGTTAAGAACTGTTTGCAGGAGGCAATGGTTGAATACCAAGAGTCCGAATAATAAATCAAGTAGGGGTTAAATGGATGAATAACACTATTAAGCTTGAGCTGCAAAAAAAAAAACAATTGTGGAGGGAATTTAAGGAGAAGGGTGACCATCAGGCGCAGGAACAGTATAAAGCTCAGGCCAGGATGGTAACAAGGGTGGTAAGAAAAGCAAAAGCAGATTACGAAAGGAAATTGGCCATGCAGGCTAAAGAGAATCCCAAACAGTTTTTTCAATATGTTGCAAGTAAAAGGAAAAATGCTCATGGTAGAATGATCTTAAAAAATGCTGAGGGAGGGAGAATCAGTCGATATTGTGGAATTACTGAGCGAGCACTTTGCAAGAGTATATCATCCAAGTGGTGACTTTGCAGGAATGGAAGAACCAACAGCTTATACTGGAATTGTGATGAATGAAGTAGAGGTAACTAGTCTATTACAGAACCTCAATGTCAATATATCTGTGGGATTGGATGGTATACCAGCTCGTGTCGTACGTGATGCGGCCAAAGAATTGTCAGTGCCCTTGACCATTTTGTTTAATTTGAGCCTCAGGACTGGGTCAGTCCTAAGGGGGTGGAAAGAGGGGAAAATAGTTCCACTGCACAAAGGTGGTTCCAAAGGTGCTGTTGAAAATTACCGGCCAATCAGCATAACAGGAATCATTATCAAGGTCTTAGAGAAAATAGTCAAGAGGAAAATACAAGATTGGATAGAAGAAAATGGGATACTGTATCGGGGACAGCATGGTTTTGTGAAGGGTAGGTCATGCCTCAGTAACTTGCTCACGTATTATAACACAGTGACGGCTGAACTGGATAAGGGTAATGGGTTTACAGTGATTCTACTGGACCTTGCTAAGGCCTTTGAAAGGATACCACATGGAATTCTAATCAGTAAATTGCAGCATATGGGAATGGACATAGGGTTGGTGAGATGGATAGGAGGGTGGTTGACAGAGAGATATCAGAGAGTGGTTTACTCAGGAGTAGAGTCCACAAGACGGCCTGTGACTAGTGGCATGCCACAAGGATCTGTTCTTGGACCACTGCTGTTTAATTTGTTCATAAATGATATAGGAAAGGATCTGAGAGGAACAGTTCATTTGTTTGCGGATGATGCGAAGTTGGGTAGGGCAATAGTGAATGCAGATGACGTCAAAATTTTGCAGGATGATTTGGATAGATTGGAGGTTTGGGCTAAGGAGAATGGATGTCAATTTAATGTGGCAAAATGTAAGGTTATGCATTTTGGGGTGAAAAGATTGGCGGCAGTTTACTGCATTGGTGGAACCGTGCTCCAGGAAATTGATGAGGCACGAGATTTAGGAGTGTTGGTGGATAAGGAATCGAAATTTAGGGGACACATTGCAAAAGTGGCCAAATCAGCTCATCAAATCACTTGGTTGCTGAAGAATACATTGACAAGCAGAGACAAGCAGGTTATTGTTCCTCTGTATCGAGCCTTGATAAGACCCCATCTCGACTACTGTGCTCAGATTTGGTCACCTAGGTTTCTTCTTGATGGGGAGGAGGTGGAGAGGATTCAGAGGCGAGTGACCAAGATGATAGCAGGTCTGTGGAATGAACCATATGAGAACAGGTTGAGGATTTGTGGGTTGCAAAAATTGGTTGATAGGCAGAGGAGGGGAGATATGATTGAGACATTCAAATTACTGAAGGGTTTCTATAAAATTAATTCAGAAGATATTTTTGAGAACAGGGCTGGTTGTGGGAGGACTAGGGGACATCCATGGAAACTGGGCAAAAGTGTGGTTAGTGAAGGTGTTAGAGCTGGGTTCTTTACTTTTAGAGTAGTGAATGAGTGGAATGCGCTCCCTGAGTCTGTGGTGGATGCTGTGACAGTGAATGAGTTTAAGGCGAGGTATGATAGATACTGTATGAATGTCGAATAGTTGTGATGAATATGATTTGGGGCCTCCCTCGATGAGTCTAATGACTCCCTGGAGTTGCCCGTAATAATAGTAATAATAATAACAAAATAACAATTGGAGATTTTCTTATATTTTTGTCTTATAATCCATAAGGGGTAGGCTGACCATACATACCATTTTGAATGGGACAGTACTGTTTTATTCATATTTCTCTGCCGTCCCATCGTTTTAATAAAAATGTCAGTTTTGTGCCGTTTTTAATAAAAACTATAAATATACTTTAATATTGGTCAATCATAAATTATTATTCATAACCTGTAATCGTTTGTGGATCAGTTGTCTCTCATAAAATCTATAATTGTGAGGCAGTTGGATATATGGAGTAAAGAAAATATTTCTGTATCTGATAGATGGGGACAGATTTTTTTTCTGAAATGAGGGAAGAACACCTAGACTTTCAAGACTTTTGTAAATATTGCAGAGTTTATTCTTTGTCTTCCAGGAAGTACAGCACCTGTTTAGAGAATATTTTCTATTATGAATAGTATGTGGTCAAAGGAGAAATCTAGATTAAATGTAGACGATGAGGACTATATTAGTTGTCAGACAAAATTGTGTGATGGAGTGTGAGAAGTCTTATGATAAGGTGTTGAAAGACCGAAATTTTCTGCGTAAGATCACTTCATCAGAGAAATATTCATGGTACGATCGTGGTGAAATGCAGTCCCCCTTTATGTCTTCCTAAATTTTTGTATGGATTCTGTCACTGAAGAATAATGATAAGCTCAATATGTTTATGTAATAAAACTTTTTTTTACCATCTTACTTTATTCGTAAATACAGAATATTACAAAACCCCATCCCATTTTTGTCTCAAAGAAATATGGTCAGCTTAATCGGGGCGATATTTAATTCTTTGCCTCAGGGCACGATTTAATCTGGCGATGGTCCTGGAGAAGGGTGATGGTGTGATTGTTTATGTAAATATCTCCCGGTATGTGTGGGTTTTCTAAAAATTGAGAATGATAAGGAACCATGTTGAAGATGTGTGATTAAAGCAGGCAGTTATTAGCTTCCAGTTCCATTGTAAAGTGGATTTTTGGATGTTGGCTATTTAAATATACTAAGAATGTATCCAATGTACCTGGGCCATGTTGCCAAATAGCAAGCACATCGTCAACATAGCGTAGCCAAAGTGTTGGTTTGAGAGTGGCTGTACTGATAGCTAGTTTTTCCAGGTGCTCTATGTAGAAGTTGGCTAAGGGGGAGCCCATAACTGTCCCATCTAATTGTTTGTATATTTTCCCTTTCCATGTGAAATATCCTGCATGTATTGTGACTTTAGCAGATTAAGGGTTTCAATTGGTGGCACATTTGTGAATAATGAGATGATATCAAAGTTCGCCATTAAGTCTGAGCTTTTTAAGGTATGGTGTTCCAAAATACTTTTTAGACTGGCAGAATTTTTGACAAAGGAGGCATGTGAGAGTGGCTAGTAGCTTGGCTAAATGTCTAGCCAAGTTTATATGTACAATAGGGCGTAAGGGTATACCTTGTTTGTGAATTTTTAGTGCTCCATATATCCTGGGTGTTTTAACATGAAAGGGCTTGAGTTTATTGACTGTTTTTTTTTGGGGCCAGGAAGTGACTTTTTTCAGTAATTTACTGAAAAAATTACACAAAAGAATAAGGTGTGTTGTGGGATTGCGATCTATAATTTTGTATGTTGACTGATCTTCTAAAAGTGCGTGCATTTTGTTTTCATATTCTGTTGTGTCTATCACCCCGGTTGCATTCCCTTTGTCTGCTTTTATGATAATCTGGTTATTATGTAACTCTTTTAGAACAATGATTTCCTTATGAGGGATATTATTTCTGGGAGGCTTAGACTTGATTAGGATGTTGGCCACATCTAAACGTATGGTATTGGCTATTGCTGCTGGAGGCAGGTCATATATTCCCTGTTCAACAGACTCCATTATTTCGGCTTTTGGAACTTGTTTGGGAGTAATGGCAAAATTGTGCCCCTGACTTAAAGCACTAATGGCTTCTTTGGTTAAGGTGAATGATGATAAATTCACAATGACGCAATCTTGTTGTAATTGCAGTCAGTGTGTAGCACTACATCGTTGGAGATTTTCAAACTTTTTCTGGTGCTGGTTTTTGACGATGATGAATTATTTTCTAGCCGTTGCATTAAGGATGTTGTCTAGGATCTCCCATAGTTCCATGTTTAAAATATTACATAGTAGTTCACCTAGTGCATTGATGGTTGAATTTAATTTTGATAACTCAAGGCGAGTGGCGTTAATCTGTTCTCGTAATAGCGCTACACTCGCTCGTTTATAAATACATTGGGCTTTGGCCGAGTGGAGCTTGTTTTTAATTTTCACACAGTTAGGTATTAAATTGGTGTCTCGTCACCTCTTTAAGAAGGCCAATCTGTTCAGTTGCCGCACCAATTTTAACTTCCACTTACTGTATTGTTGTGTTTTGCATATGATATCGTCTCCATGAAGAATCCTCAAGCGTGTAGAAAGGCTTATGTGTTCATCGTACGTGTTGTTTAATTTTGACGGTATATATCAGAACGCAGAATTATAAGTAAATAATTATTTATTGACTTATTGCTGATATTTCGCTGGTGTATTCAGACCGTGTGTCAAATTAGCAACTCTCATCCGTTCATCCAAGGACAGCATCCCTCCTTTATCATGACCAGGAGCCTATGAAGTATCCTGCTCATGTGATCAAGCTTACTGTGGTCAATCAGGAAGAATTGTGGACATCTGCATCAGTGAACATAAAAAATACATCCAGCACTATCACTATGGCAAGTAGGCCTAAAAGATCATGCTTTGGATACCCCTGCACATAGGATCAACTGGAAGAAAACAAAATTACTGCACAGAAGCTTTTACAAGTCAGAGAGATTGTTCTTAGAAGCAATAGAAGCCTTGAAACATACTCCAAATCTCAACAAATATGGCTGTATAAATTTGCCTAAGATTTGGGAGACAGTCATCTTAAGACATAACTAGTACCTGCTTTCTCTCTCTGTTTTTTAGGACTTTAGTGTTTGTGTTGTTGCTACAATTTTGTTAAACTAGTCCCTTTGTTACACCATGTTGTTGTTGTTGTAGTCTCGCGTAATGTGACAAACTGTTTTTGTGCTCTGATATATAGCGAAATATCAGCAATAAGTCAATAATTATTTACTTATAATTCTGTGTTATGATATATATATATATATATACACACCATCAAAATTAAACAACATTCCTATCTTAAAAGGAATCCATTGGATTCCATTATGCCCTCATTGATATATTGTCTCAGACTTGATATTAAAAAGTAAAATTTAAAAAAAAAAAGCTTCGTTATGTGCCAAAGAAAGCAATGGAAAGAAAGATTTTGGGAATTAAAAGAGCACAGAAGGCAAAAAAAAAAAATTGAGATATTAGACAGATCACAAAAATTATTGATGTCATTCACAAAACCAAACAGTTGCAGTTGAACTGAGTGGCCATTCATGATGAAATATGGCAGATGGACACACACACACACACCCAGCTTGGATTTCCAGACATAGTAGGTATATGTTAGTGGCTGAGCTTACGAGGTTGATGCAAATAAAATTAATTGTTGTTAGGGAAGGGATCTTCATATTCATGTATAGGTGGTTACCAAACAAATATAAAAGAGGAAAAAAAATTTAAGTGATTTATATTGAATTTCTTATATGCAATGTGTAGATTGTATTAGAGTTCAGAATTTGATTGCTATATGATAATTATCACTTTGCATCTTAATTTATTTTTGTTCCCTTTTTTCAGGAAGCTTCTAAGCAGTTGTCATTCTCTCCATACATTAAATCTTCAGTCTTGTCGTAGTCTACCTCGGGGCATGAAACGATTATACACGGGTGATGATCTTGCTCATTTGCAGTCTCAGATATTAGAAGGACGCTTTGAAGAATCTCCTTCGGAACTTTAAAAAAAAAAAAAAAAGAAAGAAAGAAAGAGAAAAGAAAAATATATTCGTGTATCTATGTATGTATAATGTAATGTATTGGCTATAACTTTATTGTTTAACAAACTGAATTATTATTTTTATTTTTCATTTAATCATTATATCAGCCATTAAATTCATCATTATACTTGTCTTCATAGCATTCCCAGATATAATAATGTAGCTCATTTTTTTTCCCCAGTTTTTTTAGTTACAAGAAAATTCATTGTTCATATGGTTCATAAATCTGTAAAAATAGTAGTTATCTTAAGAAATTAAGTGAGTGAATATTTGTTTTTCTAAAAAACTGCAGAAGACTAATGTTTTTCCCTTTTACTATCTTCCATATAATATGGATCAAAGTGACATTAAAAGTAATTATAATATGTATAGATCCTGCAGCAAAATACTATTGCAAAACTATATTAAGATGTATTTTAACACAGCACAATTTAGAATTGCTCATTTGTTTATAAGGCCTTTCACGCATAATTTTTTATCACTACTGCACAAAATAGGCCTCAAAGCCCATAGCAAATCAGTGACTACATAATCATTCATTTGGTTTATTGTAGAGAAAACTTTTGAAAATAAGTTTCATGTGTTGTCTGAACCTATTTCAATGATGTTTCAGATAATATATGAATAAAATGTTATTTTATTAGATTTGGCAACTCAAATCAGTATTTTTAATATTTTATGCTACAGATTTTGTAATAAGTCATAAATCACATTAATGGTATCATTTAGTATGGAACTATATAAACTAATTATATACTTAATTTTATTAAGTTTTGTCCTGTGAGTACTGTTTAAACCACACTCTGTTAACCATTTTGTGGAATGAGTGTTTTATATGTATCTATATTGATAGTTTTTAGTAATTTGACCTTTATGCATTTTTGGAAATTATGGAGACAACTACTGTGTTTGAATAAAAACTTTAGTTTAATATTACTAAAATTTTACAATTCGACGTTTCAACCTTTATGTCAAGGTCATCTTCTGGAGCGTACAAATATACACAAGAAACAAGCTATACTACAATCATACTGGTTCGTTAAAAACACTGACTAACCGCTACCACAATTGTTGGCCTGACCTCTGGTGGAAAAAAAAAAAAAAAAAATTATACATCAACGCTAGAGTCCTATTATTTGTGTTGTCTACTATATACATATATTAACGTCATTCCAGCCAGTTGGAGTGGAATGGTTTCTAATACTAGCGGGTTGGCTAGAGTCCTGACTTATATTGAATCTTTCATATTAGGTTGGCTGAATGTGTGCCATCCAGATCCTTGGAATTTTCATACCATCTTTATTGTTGATATTTGGGTGGTTTATCAGGATTTCGCAGGATTCTTTAAATTTTCTTTCGTACCATGTTTTTGTGCAGTGTAAGGAGCAGGTGCTTTTCCAGTTGATTTGGTGTAAGGTGTTAAGTGCATGGTCTGAGAGGCCTGCTTCACCATAATGGTTATATTTAATGTGTTCTTTCTTGCGTATAGGGATTGTCCGTCCTGTTTCACCAATGTACAGTAAGTTACAGGTGCAGTGGATGCAATAGACTCCAGGATGTGCTAATGGGAGGAGAGGATCCTTAGAGGAGCTGAATATGGTTTTAAGTTTAGTGGGTGGTTTAAAGGTGGCATTGAGGTTATAATGTTGTAGGATTCTGTTGATTTTTTCTGATAACCCTTTAATGTATGGAATGGCTATGGTTTTACTGTAATCTAGATTCGTTTTTGTTGTGGTTTTATAGAGTATTTTATTGACAGTATTTTTGTTATAGCCATTGTTTATGAATGTGTCACTAATGATTTTTAGTTCTTGTTTCAGGGCTTGCTGGTTAGAGCAAATAAAGTGTTGTGTGTTTTTTATGTAGGAGGGGGAATGACCTACCAACTCCTTGAGTGTTGCCGCTAATAAGGAGTTGGTAGGTCATTCCCCCTCCTACATAAAAAAACACACAACACTTTATAAACAAAATCAAAAACATAACACTCGACAAAGACGACTTATTAGTCAAGTTTTGACGTTTCTGCCCTTTTCACTAATGTCCCCATCAATGACACAATTCTCCTACTACAGAACAAATTTCCGCCCGACATTACGGCCCTCTTTGCCCACGTACTAAAGTCCGGTTACTTCGTGTGGCAAAACAAATTCTACCTACAAAAGGAAGGTACAGCCATGGGCTCACCATTATCCCCCCCAATCGCGAACTTCTACATGGAAACCTTTGAGCAAAGGGCTCTTGATTTCGCCACGCTTCGACCGACAATCTGGCTCAGATACGTTGACGACGTGTTCGCGATCTGGCCGCAAACGCTAAACACATTCCTCAGCCACCTAAACAAACAACACGAACGCATACAATTTACCATCGAAATCGAAAACCAAAATTCACTCCCGTTCCTAGACACACTAGTTACACGTCTTCCTTCAGGCAGTCTATCCTTCACGGTCTACCGAAAACCGACACACATGGGCCAATACATACATGCGAATTCATACCACCACCCAGCACAAAAATATGGAGTCATAAACACCCTTAAAAACAGAGCCACAACTATTTGCTCTAACCAGCAAGCCCTGAAACAAGAACTAAAAATCATTAGTGACACATTCATAAACAATGGCTATAACAAAAATACTGTCAATAAAATACTCTATAAAACCACAACAAAAACGAATCTAGATTACAGTAAAACCATAGCCATTCCATACATTAAAGGGTTATCAGAAAAAATCAACAGAATCCTACAACATTATAACCTCAATGCCACCTTTAAACCACCCACTAAACTTAAAACCATATTCAGCTCCTCTAAGGATCCTCTCCTCCCATTAGCACATCCTGGAGTCTATTGCATCCACTGCACCTGTAACTTACTGTACATTGGTGAAACAGGACGGACAATCCCTATACGCAAGAAAGAACACATTAAATATAACCATTATGGTGAAGCAGGCCTCTCAGACCATGCACTTAACACCTTACACCAAATCAACTGGAAAAGCACCTGCTCCTTACACTGCACAAAAACATGGTACGAAAGAAAATTTAAAGAATCCTGCGAAATCCTGATAAACCACCCAAATATCAACAATAAAGATGGTATGAAAATTCCAAGTATCTGGATGGCACACATTCAGCCAACCTAATATGAAAGATTCAATATAAGTCAGGACTCTAGCCAACCCGCTAGTATTAGAAACCATTCCATTCCAACTGGCTGGAATGATGTTAATATATGTATATAGTAGACAACACAAATAATAGGACTCTAGCATTGATGTATAATTTTTTTTTTTTTTTTTTTTTTTTTTTTTTTCCACCAGAGGTCAGGCCAACAATTGTGGTAGCGGTTAGTCAGTGTTTTTAACGAACCAGTATGATTGTAGTATAGCTTGTTTCTTGTGTATATTTGTACGCTCCAGAAGATGACCTTGACATAAAGGTCGAAACATCAAATTGTAAAATTTTAGTAATATTAAACTAAAGTTTTTATTCAAACACAGTAGTTGTCTCCATAATTTCCAAAAATGCATTCGGATCACTGTGCAAGCCTAAAAGGAAAGAATTTGACCTTTACATGGAGTTCTGAAAACACAAGGAGTTTTGTGTATTTTTTTTTTAATTGATCTTTATCACCAGTTTTTCAGATGACTGCTGCAATCAGGACCAAGTATTGCAATACCTAAAACAATTTGTCATTATAATATTAGTATAATGGATAAAATATGCACATATGGATTAATTTAAATAATTTAATTCTTTCAGCCTTGAAAGAAAAAAGACAATTTTACAATTTATTGTAAATTAGAGGAAATTTTCCAGGGTTATAAAATTTCTTTTATTGCTTGAGAAAAAGACTTAGGTTTAGCTTCCTTTTCTTTGAATCCCACTCATGAAAATGTCATAAAACTATAAAAGATCGGTAGGCTGTGGAAGTAATCCAGAACCTTTACTCTAGATAGAGACCAGATATGGAATTTTTTTCATACCACTTCAGGTCTCCAGCAAGCAAGGTGAAGCAATATCTCATGGTGATGAAATTCATCTACCACTTGAAGACATTCTCAAATGTCCTTGCTCATAATAGGATTGGAACCTACTGCCTATTGGTTGAGGAACTAAAGTTAATATCCTTTCAGTTCGACCTAGCCTACAGCTATGTATAATATCAAACTGGTCTGTATACACCAGGGGCAAATATTCAGGGTGTGCTAGGTGTTTGGTGCTCATCCACCGAACAGCACTATCACCGATTATTATATTTTTGCATTTATTCCCATTAAAGACTCCCCTAATTGTTTCCAGACTTAGGGTGATGGTGATTCCTAAAAGTAAACACAATATACTAATGCTTCATGAAGAGGACACTTTTCGACTCATAAACATTGCATCACATTAGCTTTAATAGCCGGGTGCGTGTTCAAAATACTTACACCTTTGAGTCCTTTGAAAAGATGTACAGATGGTGCAGCGGGTCAAATTCTTAGCGTTCTAGTAGCTTTAAACCATTCAGAAGGCAAGGCAGGATGAGCTCTGAGACAATAGCACCTAATGGCTGTGACTGGTTATTGTGTCAACCAATCCAATTGAATGTTGTAATTTGTCATGAGTTTTTGTTTTCTGAGTTTCATCTGTTTTGCGTGTGTGGCATGTGAACTGATGAGGTAGGCAAGTTTTTAATATATAATTTTTAATGAATTTATCTTTTTTGCCCATATTTACAATGGGAAACAGTATTGTAGTCGAAGGAGGTAAACCTCGTTCTCCTCTCCCAAATTTTACATCTTTGAGTCATTCAAATATACCAACCAAATATAGCATTCTCCTTCATTATTCTTTTCTAATATACAGTATCTTAAAACAAACACATGGACCTCACTCTGCACAGATTTGGTTACAATTAATTAATAAATTAAACTATTCAAAGTTATCCTACAATTAATTGCATCAGACTAATTAAGATAACTACTGATGTGCTATACACTCTTAAAACTTTTAGCAATCATATAGTCAGACTGATGTGAATTTTATAGCATGGGTTGCATAAGCAACCACAGTACATCCAACTGAAATGGGCATGCAATGACACTGGTATATATATCTAAGCTTACATAACCTGTCATAATATAGGCATACTATTTGCAGCAACTATGAAGAGGCTAAAAATAACATGTCAAGTGATCTCTCTCTCTCTCTCACACACACACACAACATATGCTTACCTGATAGTGGAGTGGATTATATATGCATAATTACAGTATTTTTAAACAAATTCAGTCTATAGCTGTTTTTTACCAAAGCTGCATAGACCCAGAATATTTCTCTGATGACTGTATGAATGTGTATGGAATTAATATAAATGGCTCTGTTTTTAGCCTTACTTTATACTAAACATATAAGAAGTTTTGAATTTGTTATGGTGAATTCATTGCCATCAGCCATAAAGTTTACAGAAACTATGGTAAAATACCAAATAATATTATATGCCCAGTGTTTTAGCATCCTTCTGGTTCATTGTTTCTGGAGTTTTAAATTGATAACTAGTTTTCATTGTGTTCATGTAGCACTTAACACTGATTCTTGAGGTTTACTCCATCTTTGGAATTCTTAATGTTGATGAATCTCTGTCTGATTTATGCATGTGTTAATAGGGATCATAATAGACCATAATCTCTTTCAAGGTTGGACTGTCATTTCTATTTTGCTTTGAAGGTGTTTTTACTGTATCTCTCTTATTCAGCATGTAGATTACTTCTGAAGTAGATTATGAGTATTATTATTATTATTATTATTATATCAACTCTCCTGGAGTCAGACTCATCAAGGGGGGGGGAGAGAGACAGAGGTTTATACCATTAATAATTACATAAATTATATAAGAAATGTTATATTACATTACAATGTGAAACAAGTATACATATATTACAAAAGTCCACAGACTTACGGAAAATCTCTCCTGCCTGTAACCAGCGCCAGCACCTAGTATTTTTCTTGTGTGTACGATTAATGTTCGGCGCCTTTTGAAAAAAGTTTTTTTTTGGATAAAGTGTGAATAAAACGAACAGGAAATGAAAAACAAATGAAAACCGCTTTACAGTATAATAAATTTAGTTTGATCCTTTATCCAAGTGAGAGCAAACAAAGTTTGCACCTGAAAATATCTTCAGGACTGAATATGGTGTTGTACTATCTTATCTGGGTAAGTAGTACAACACCAGGCAACTTGTAGCAAAGGTGGAGCAAGCTACCAACACTCCTATCCCAGTATCTCCCATAATGCAAAACACATCTCCTTGCAGATATGTATAATGTTATGCATTAAGGGATTGGCCACTACCCAGACTAGTTTCGACCTTTATTGAGGTCTCTTCAGTGGGAGCCAGGCCCAGAGTTGAAGATACTAGTCAGAAGCAATAGCAAGGTCATCTTTGCCTATAGGAGTTGCCAAAAGGTTTGCCACCTTTTTTTATTAAATTACTCTGGATTTAAACTTTCAACATCTTTCTTTAAATCTAAATTTCTCTAAATCCTGCTTATACAAATTTTTTTTTTACACTGAACTCAACAATTAATCATAAGTTGAATTATGATACATCAAAAAATAAAGAACTATTTTAGGTATATTTTTGTAAATTTTAATAAAAAATTACAGTGATATAATCGGGTCCAGGATACAATTTCAGAATTTATTTATTTGTACATTCATAATTATATGTACCATTCGTTGTTCGTTTAAACTCTTATCTCATATTTTTTGACATCTTTTAGGCGCCTTTTCTTCTGTGGCACCTGTATATATTGCACACTTCGCACACACCACCAGCCAGGCCTGCCTGTAACATATATATCATGCTGAAGCTTAAACTGATTCACATTAGCATTCACGATATACTTAAGCAATGCATTCCGCTCACCCACCATTCTTCACTTTAAAAAAAAAAAAACTTCTCACCCTCTTATTCACCACTTCCTTGTGCAATAGATGGCCCCTATTTCTTGCCCCTTCCTTATTTCCTACTATCTGAAAAAAAAAACTCTCTCATATCCATCTGGTAAATAGTTCTCAAGAGCTTAAACCTCTCTCCCTTCTATCAGCCAAATTCTGCAGATTATATGACTTCAGTCTATCCTTGTAGCTAACATTACACATTCCTGAAATCATTTTTGTCAAAGTTTCTTCAGCACCTCTAAACCCTAGTGACCAGATTTGAGTACAATAGTCCAGATGTGGAATGATCAGGGTCTTATACAGTGGAATCACTACCATTTTATCTCTGCTGATTAATGTTTGTCTTAATATTGCAGCAATCCTCTGCATTGTCTTAATCACCTTTGCAATGTGCTCCTTAAATTTCAAATTTTGATCCACTATAACTGCAAGATCATGTGCTTCCTCAACTTCCTTTAGAATACTTCCACATATAGAGCATGCAGTATCCCTTTTGCAGTCCTCGAAATTCAAAACCTTAAATTTAGCAACTTTTGGCATCCCCATTAATCTGTCCACATTTCCAGCTTATTCAGATCCTCCCGAAGAGCCACCACATTAGACTAATCTCAATAACCTTCTCTACTTCATGTCATCCACTGACAACTGAATATCTCCTTGAATTTCACTAACAATATCATTGATATAAAGGTTGAAAAGTAGTGGTCCACAGGGCTCTGTGCCCTGTGGAACTCCACTAGTAACTTTCCTTTTCCTTAATATTGTCCCTCCATACACAATCCTTTGATATCCAATGACAATATCATTGATATAAAGGTTGAAAAGTAGTGGTCCACAGGGCTCTGTGCCCTGTGGAACGCCACTAGTAACTTTCCTTTTCCTTAATATTGTCCCTCCATACACAATCCTTTGATATCAATCAGACAATGAATTGCCAGTCCACTCTACCAACTGAATATCCAAACTCATATGTTGCAGCTTAAATATCATTTTATCATGTGATACCTTATCAAATGTCTTTTTGCAAAATCTAAAAAAAATTAGTGTATACATTTCCCTCATCAACCACTCTTGCTGCTTTATCATAAAAGTTAACAAGATCACTGAAACAAGAATGTCCCTTAACAAATCCTTGCTGACCTTCACAGATTACATCTGCCCAGTTTTGTATATCAGCTCTTACCAATTTTTCTAATACTTTAACAACCACAGAAGTACACTTTGCTTTGTGGTTATTTTATCGTTCACTCTATACTGAACCATATTTCTCCAAATGACATTGTCATATCCATCTTTCTTGTTTTTCTAAGCTTCAGTTAATCATCTCTGCAATATTTTTGAGCATAAATTGTCGACATCCACTTTCATACTTTTGGTCTTTTTATTTGCAATAAAAAGACTAATAAAAAGCTTTTTTTTCTTTTGCTTCTCTCTAATAAAATTAAAAATTTTTATTTTAGAAGTGTTCAAAATTATGCAGGAACATGGAAAGCTTCAGATGTATTCACAATAAAGAATAGCTAGAACAAGTAAAATTTTCATCTTTTTAGGCACACCTTTTAGTGAAGTAAAATTAATATGGAAATAGACACAGAAATGCTGGTATAGTAGAGAATCAACTGAATAAATTTATATGGAATAAGAGAGAAATTAGTCAAAATGCTAAATTAACAATATAGAAGATAGTGTTCAAACCAATTTTAACTTGTGGATCTGGGAGATCAGTGAGAAATAATTGATCACTAGACTACAAATATGAGAGTCCTGAGAAAATTAGAGGAGTGAACAGATGACATCAATGGCTGAATGTTATTAAAAACAAAGATATTAGGAAGAAACTTGGCATTGTTAATATTAAAGAATGTGGGAGCAGAGCTAATCTAATGTAGTATGGTCAGTTAAATAGAATGAGTGAGGAAAATTAGCAAAACAGGTGTTTGCCAAGATGGCAGAAAAAAAAAAGAAAAAAAAAGATCAAGAGGAAGGCCAATTATATAGGTGGATTTAGTCAGAAGCACCTTAGAAGGCAGAAGTCCAATATTTTCAGATTTCAGAAGAAATATGAAAATATTGGAGTACTTACAAGTGATAGAGTAATTTGGAGAAATAGTCCCATAGTATCCTGTATACTCCTTAAGCATACATATCTGGAAAAGGATCATGTAGAAGTGCATTATATTTTTGACTTCTTCCATTTATTGTTTTTGCCAGTTTGCAATTTTATCATTTTCATTGTCATTTTGTGCCTGAATAATTCATTGACTACATTCAGGCTAGTCTGTATATCCTACTCATTCATGCACCAGCAAGAGCTCACTTTTTATGTAACTCCACCCATTGAATGTTGTAAATCTATAGTATGCAGGTACAGTGTAAACTAAGATTTTTATTTTTGTTAATTTATATATATATATATATATATATATATATATATATACACACAGTTAATCCTTCAACAAAACAACATAGGGGTTATTAGGGGCACTGATTCCCCCCCCCATGTTTTTTTAAATATCTGTGTAGAAATTTTGACTCCCCAGAAACTTAACTACTAATAGCCTACTGTTGACCAGACGCCTTGCCGATAACATAAAGTCGATTAACACATATTTTGTATGGTATGTATGTGTTATATACTATATTCTTACAATAAAGTAAGTTAGAGAAAAGAAAATCATAAGGAAGTGAAAATGCAGTACTGTAGTGTATTTATCTTTACCATAAGTTTACGTCGTCTGTTTATAAGATGATCGTCTGTCTGTATCAATATTTTCTTAATAGATACTAAACACTGTAGATGTTATACATATTACTAACACTAGAACATCAAAAATGAAAAGATAATGTGCAAAAGAAATTAATATTTATTTATAGGTATAATGATTCATGCATTGATAACGAAGAAGCAGCTTTAGGGGAGGCCATACACCAATTCTCATACCTTCTCTTAAATAAACTTAGTTTAATCCTTTATCCAAGTGTAAGCAAACAAAGTTTGCACCTGAAGTATCTTCAAGACGAGAGCTTGATCCACCTCTATCCACAAGTTGCCTCAGTCCTGAAGATACTTTGGGCACAAACTTTGTTTGCTTACACTTGGATAAAGGATTAAACTAAATGTATTATAGTACAACCAAGTGGATAAAAACTTCCAACGTCTTTCTCTAAATCCAGAGTAATTTAATAATAAGGTGGTACAACTTTTGGCAACTCATATAGGTAAATATGACTTCTCCATTGCTTCTGCCTTAGTATCACCACTTCTGGGTCTGGCTCCCACTGACGAGACCTCAATAAAGTCGAAACCGGTCTGGGTAGTGGCCCTTCCTTTAATGCATAGCAATATACATGTCACAAGGAGATGTGCTTTGCGTTATGAGAGATACTGAGACAAGGAGTGATGAGAGCTTGGTCCACCTTTACCACAAGTTGCCTCAGTCCTGAGGATACTTCAGGTGCAAACTTTGTTTGCTTACACTTGGATAAAGGATTAAACTAAATTTATTATAGTCTAACCAAGTGGGAAAAAAACTTCCAACCTTCTCTTAAACTCATTCACTCAGTCATCATTTGGCCAAACTGTTACTCCCATTTCTACCTCTCTTAGAAACAGTCTTTCCTATGAAAAGACCACGACCTCTAGTCCTTCAAAAAGAATATGAACAGATTAATTTTCTCTTGACTCCTGCCCACATACCATATTGATTTGCTAATAGGTTCTGTGGCCTCTTTTGCATGTGAGTGAAATAAAAAAAAAAAAATAATAAGTAATAGAATTTTAAAACAGCATTTTGATTAAACTCCATTAATAAATTTTTTGTTACTTTAAGATATTAGCTGATCTATTATTGTGTTCTATTTCATGTTTGTATCTTTCATTATATGCAGGATCGAAAATAATTAATAATTATCTACCAAAGAATATATTAGCAATGAACTTTTGCTATAATTTAATAAATAGTTTTATTACTTTTGTAAGCACTATGACAGTTATTATACAGTATGTCCAGATAAAAAAATGGTAAATGGCAGTTGGCTGTAACTGTAGTGTTATATACAGAATTTTTTCCTTGTGTGGTTTCTGATTTTGATGGCAGTTGAAATTTCTTTAATTTTTCTGTACATTATTTATCAATATTCTGTCATCTATAAACAGATGACCTTGGTAGGTAACTAATAATTACTAGCAATAGAGTTAATCAAAAATAAAAATTAAAATTAGGGGAATGAACAGAGATCATATTCAAATTGAGGATATTAGGAAGAAACTTGGCATTGTTAGCATTTGAGAATGTGTGAATAGAGCTAAAAGGTTGTGTTTTCACTTGAAGATAATGGATGGGATGAAGGTTAACAGAAATTTTTTTTTGCTGGGATGGGAGGAAAAAGACCTCAAAGTGAACTGATAATAGTAAGAAGTGCCTTAGAAGACTGACATATAAGATCTGACATTATTGGTGTCATAACAGATATCAGATTAATTTGTTGGAAAATTGTTAATAGTAAGTTAGTAATGATCCAAACTTTTCATGTAGTACTATCTTAATATCCTATGCCCTCTTAACCTGAGAGTATGTCAAGAAATTGATGATTAGCACTGAACATGTAATTTATAATTTAATAAGTAATTTATTATTTTTATAATGGTGTTATGACAGACATCATACAGTATTTCCAGATAAACAGAGATAAATATAATAAAGTCAAAGCAGACTTGGTAAATGCTTGGTGTCTGTAACTGCAGGATTTTTTTTTCTTCTTATGGTTTGATTTTCCTGTCATACTCAATTGTTTGCATACAGAAGCTGTTGACCTCACATCAGAATTAGACTACATGAGGAAAATATCTTGCAGAATTTTTTCACTGCAGTTGTGAATACCAGACATTTACCAAATTTTATTTGCATTTATTATTATATTTATCTTGGTAGACAGGATTAATCCATATTATAATCCCTTCTGAAATATAATTTATTTTCTGACAAAACAGAGGAACTAGATACAATTGCTGATCTAAAACATTTTAATAATATAGCTATGCACCATTTTGCTACTTGAACATGGAAAATAAGACTTCCACATTAATGTATGTGCTGGTATCAATATATGCATAGTTTTTGCTCCCTCTAACGAGACTTCAATAAAGGTTGAAACTTCTGGGTAGTGACCCTCTCCATATGCGTGTACAATAGTAAATGTTCAATATCATCTAGGATACTGGAACAGGTTCTAGGAAAATTCAGCGTAAACATTTTCTCCGTAAGACATTTTGCAGTAATTTTTGTAAATAATCAATGGATGATAAAGGGTATTATAAAATCATCAAAAAGGCAAATCTTTATTAAGGTGAATGTCAGTGATACATAATGAAGTCATTTAAAAATTATGCAAATTAAAAGAGATGCTGTGTAAATAATTAACTTTTTGCTGCAGATCGTATCGAAGCACTTGTTGCTGAAGTCTTGTATTAACATCATTATACTTTTTTCATTTCCTCAATCTGCATCACACTTTTTCTTCTTTGCTAAACTCTCTTCCCTCATCAACTTAGCTGTGAGTTTCCAGATACTTGGATACATGTTGGTAATGGAGCTTCATTGCATTGTGGAACCCTTCTATACTGTTGTTTGTTCTCAGCATATTATAAGTTCTTTCAACAACGTTCCACAATTCTATAGGAAATGTCGGCTCCATTCTTTGCCTTCACAAGCTGTGGTCCTGTTCTTCTCCTATATACAGTAGTATCTCGGTAATCTGAACTAATAAAAACCGTGCTCGTTCGGATCAGTGAATTTTTGCCCAAGAGACAACAATAATTAGCATTTAAGACAAAAATTATCAGATTCTTGTGGTACATCAATTTAATTCTGGAAATAAATGAAGTAACTCATAGAAAAAAAAAGCTACTGTACTGTAATGTAAATCTTAAAAAGTAATATAAGTTTATTTTAGTAAAAAATTTAGTTTATATATCTTTATTATTGAGGATTTTGATTTAATAGAATTGCATAGTTCAGTATATAACTTAACTTGCGTAAAAAAATATCACTTTCTTGTACACAACACACAAAACAAAGTTTCACAAAATAACACATAAAAGGTTTTTTTTTTTTTAATTTCTCTGTAAAAAAGTCACTGATTTTCTTTTGCTTCTTGGAAGCTGAACTTTTTTGGAATGCTTCTTCTCGGAGCTGCATTAAAACTTTGTGGAATGGCGTATCATTCTGATTAGCCCATTCTATACACATATTAAAACTGTCAAATGCCGCTTCGTGTTTTACTTTTTTTCTTTGAATTCTTTATCGTCATCATTGTCTTCTAATTCATTCTGTAGTGTCATATTTATAATTTAAGCATCTGATTTGATTTCGAAATCACTTTCAGTTCTACCTGTAATCCATTCCGTAACATCTGTTTGTAAAATATCAACATTTGGATTTATATTTTTAACCAAATTATGCATGTTTTGAATTTCTGCTTTTTGTGTATCCATAGTTATCTTCGTAAATTCTAGAAGGTCACAGTTTTCTCCATGATACTCGAATTGCTTCAGGTTTGAGGATTCCCAAGCAACATCAATTGAGAATGCTACATCCTTCAAATTTATATTTTTTATTGATGTGGTAATGTCAATTATTTTGTGTTAATGTCATAATTTTGGGAAATTACATTTAAAAGCAGGTCTTTATGATCTTTTAATTTAATGGATTGTATTATGTTCTGATCCATTGGTTGCAACAATAGAGTACAGTTTGGAGGCAAAATAATAGTACACAAAATAATAATATATAATAAATATAATAAAAATAATAAATAAAAATTTTTTTTTTTCTTTCAAACCGCAGTTCGGATTACTGGAGGGTTCGGACTAAAGCGGTTCGAATTAGCGAGATACTACTGTAGTGAGTTTCAAAGTAAGTTACAAATTCTTCAGGCAAATCCATCATCAATTCAGAAAATCCATCAATAACATCGCTCACTGGAAGAAATGCTAACTAATGCTGTGAAGCATTTAATTTTCGTGTTGAATTCGGTTTGATAGTGCAACTTTAAACCAATATCAACAATTTTGTGATAAATATTTTGTGCCATATGAAATAAACAACCTGTTATAGTTGTTGATGTAAATATGTTAGAAAAGGCATTGATAGTTGCTTTCTCTAAGTAAACCAGCAGCGGCTCGTGGCTTGAAATCATAGGGGTGCTGCAACTTTCAAAATATACATACACACTGTAAGTACAGTATATACGTGTTTGGATAAAATATCAAAATTATGGTAAAAATTTTTTAAAAAAATTAAACATGAAAAAATATTGTTTATTATTGATAAAATTATACAATTTAGTATAATTCAAAAATTACTTAAAAATAAAATCCATTCATTTAATTGTAATTAAAGGAATGGATTTACAATTTTTGGACATTACAATTAAATCCTTTAATTGTAATGTCCAAATATTTAAAGAGACGGAGTAAACACAATAAACACTACCGAACACTACTACTGGTTCAAACTGCATATAAATAACAGTGGAACTGTGCGACGGACAGTGCCGCATTACGCTAATAGCTTGCATCTGACTATGATGTGCATATTCTCTCGCTATGACATGGCAATATGACACTGTGGTAAACACAGTGCTGCTAGTGTCCTTTGCCCTCCATAGTGCTAAAAGATGGATTTGTATTATTTTTATTCAAAATAAGAGAATTGTATAAGATTGTTGATGATAAAATTAAATATTATAAGCAAATATAAATAAATTAATAAATATATTTATATATCGAGAAAAATTGGGGGTGCTGCAGTTCTATAGTGCCTATGCATGAGCCACCTCTGAAGTCAACCATTAATGTTTCAGGATCTAATGATGAACGTAACATTTAAGGCGCTGTATACACTGTATACATCATTATAACGGAGTTAGTGCATAGATATATTTATCAAAGGAAGCACACAAGCAGACTGTCAGTTAGATAGCTTAATTTTAAAGAAATTACCTTCATCTAACTGATCGGTTGGTTGGAGGTTACCAGATTATTAGTTTAATTTTTTACGGCGAAGACGTCTTATGGCGAATTTTCTGGCTACGACTGGAACAATTCAATGCGAAGTCAACTGCCTCAACAAGTAGCCTGGTTGTGAAGGTACTTCATGTGCAAGGTTTTTTTTTTTTTAATTCACTCTTGGTAAAGGATTAAAACAAGAACATACTTGTCTAGTATAATTTAAAAATCCATAAATGTACAATTGGTCTTTTTAGGCCTTTCACAGGAAAGGTAAATCCGAACCACCTGTTCACTCCTCCTTACTCCTGAACGTATATTACTTCTGTACCATTCTGATAGTTATCCCAAATATATATTAGCTGTACTTTTTTTTAATATATCTCTAGTATAACCAAAATTTTCAGTGATTATTTTATTACATGTGAAATAAGTAGGTCTGTAACATTTCTGATAAATAGAATATGTGTATATATAGTTCTGCCTTTCATCTTGTGCTTGACTTAATAACACCATTGATGTGTGTGTTCTAACATCTGATTATTTCACCTATATACTGACATATTCTAGCCCGTGGTGTGTGTGTCGGGAAGGATCCGTTTGTTTTATACCAACCTCAAAGACGAGACTGTCTACTCTTTTTAGTTTAAGAAAAAACATTTTTTTTTTAATCTGATTTATCTTCTGGTCTGTTCAGTTTTGATTAAGCTCAGTGGCATATTATGACCAAGTAAGCTAATTCAGAAATCTAATTTCACTATGATAGAATTGTTAATCCTTTCTCTGCAGTCTGCTGTGGGTCAGTTATGTGCTCATGGGCTTCCATGCATGAAGAGAAAAACTCAATTTTCAATATGTGGGGAGGGGGGAGATTTCATATCTGAGAAAGACTTGATAAATTAGTTCATGTTGTAGACAAGATTTGAAACCAGATCTCTTTTCAAGGCAAGAGATATATGCTTGGAAAAACCACTTGGCTATAGAGATGTCATCATTGTAATTACACACACATTGTTGCTTTTGTGGCTTGCTCAGAAAAATGATGTACTTTTGATGGGAAATACCTTGGATGCATGGAACAGTTGTGGACTTTCAAATGATAATCCCACTCACAAAACTTTTATGTATTATCATTACTTGCACAAGAGGTTGCAAAACCTATAACTCATTACTTTTGCATGTAAACAAGAGAGAAGAAATCTGCTCGTGTGTTTTTGACCAGCTAGAGGTTATAGTCCTTGGGGAACATTATGTTCCCCAAGGGACATAGGAATGAAACAAGAAATTTGTCTGGTGAGTTTAAAGTTATTAACGGTTTATATTTTAATGGACTCATTGAAAGTGGGGGAATGATAAAGCCAATTAGCCCATGAATGTACTTGTTTAAAACAGAACCAATGAATATGAGAAAGCAGTTGAAAATGTATAGTACATTGTATCAATGGTTGATAATCCAGGAATCCGCACTCTAAGATCTGACATTGGTACTTTGTCCATCCATTTCAATCTTAAAATAAGCATTTGAGTGATCTCTCAAATGCTTATTTTACTCCAGGTGATAAATATCATTTACCACCTGGATTTATCACACTTACTCAAAAATAGTATTACTTCCTACAGTATATGTTAGTTATTGCATTTTTTAAGAACAAAACCATAATAATATAAATAGCTAACTGAATAATATAAATAACACAGCATCTGATTGGATAAGAAGCTTTTTCAACTGGAGGGAAAGGCAAGAATGATGTAAAGAAGACTAAAAAGATTTTTGTACTTTTTACTATTATTTGGCTGGAACATTTCGGTGGTTTTCTCTATCCCTGCAGATGTAATTTACCCTGTCTGATCTTTTAGTCCTTTAGTAAAAAAAAAAAAATAGATCAAGCACACCAAAGATATGATACACAGCCACCATAGTTCAGTCAATAATGATGATTCTAATAAAATACAAGTGACAGTTTGGTTGGCTGAGTGAGTATCATCTTTACTCTCCAACAACAGAGTGTGGGTTATTACGGTACAACTGTATTATGGATGTTTGTGAACATCTTTAGATGGCAGATGATTGTCATCACAAGGCTTTGACTACCATTCTCCTTGTTGGAGGCATGAACTGCTTATGTGATCTCTAGAGCAATGTAATGTAACACCCTAGCCTACCTACGATATCAAGATACTGTAGATTTACAACATTTTTGTAAGTAGGATTTACATGAGAAACAGTAACTGTTTATTTAGAAGTAACTATTTAGATAGTTGTTTCCTAAATGGTAATAAATATGACCGTGTTCTTCGCTTTACTACCTAAAGGTACTCTCTCTCAGTTGCAGAGTCAGTCAACTTCAGACAAGTTATCTGCTTCTGTATGGAGGTGTCAAGATTTTCTTCCTGGAACCTGTTTGTTTTTTTGTCTGCTACTAAAACAGATAAACTAGCAGGAGAATACATGCACACATGATCAGATGGAATGTATTCTCTTCATAATAGTCTCACTTGTTTTGATGTGATTCTAGATTACTTAGTTTTAGTGAAATTACGTGATCCTCATCTGAGACAAGATTGGTTCTCCCGTTAAGGGTTTGTTATTTTGACAAGACCTACTTGTATATTACTTTTATTTTATTTATTTGTTTGTTTTTTTATGGTAATCTGACCTGAATGTCCTATGTTCAGGTACTTTTCATATTATTAATGAATAGAGGGTCGAGAAGAAAGAAAGAACATATTTCTAAATTTGAATTTTTGGAAGACTGTAAATTTTCAAGATAAACATATTAAAAATAATTATATTGAAAAATTAGAAATTTCTGTGTATCTAGAAAAATTATTACTGACTACTTACAATAAGCATGGACAGAGTTTCAAAATGCTATATGGCGAACAGTTATTTAGTATTCATTTTAATCATATTTAGCATTCAGATGGTCTTAGAAGCACATCATTAATGGCCAAGGATATGTTATTAACCTCGTGGAAGAAGCCATGTGTGTTAGGCATAAGCCACTGATTATTATCAAAGGATAATGAACAATTCATTATCTTGTAGATCAATATCAACATGAACAATTCATCTATATTAGGTATACTGATGAAACATGGTAGAATTGGAGTTATCACATGAAAGTTATTTGTTTTTTGTTTTTTTAGAACAATAATTGCATTGTTCTAAAAAAAAAAAAAAATCATATGGTAACCCCTTCAATTCTGCTGTGTTTCATCAGTATACTAACATAGATGAGCATTTCATGTTGCATACTACTTTGAGAAAACAATGGTTAATCAACTTTTCAGTAAAGAATTTTTTTTGTGTGTTTTAGAATAAGAGAAATTAAGATTTTTTTTTTTTTTTTATTAAAAATGTTATAAATTTTGAAGTGATAATTTCATTCTCCTTTTGATATTTTGATCATGCAATGGAATTTTTTATTTTATTTATTTTTTTGTTGTTGACTGTTTCAGTTATAAGCCATATTATTTTAAATTTTCATGCAGATACGTTTTATGATAATTTAAACTTCCAGATGTTAAGAATCTAATTTTGAATTTAATGCCATCAGATCAGGTAATACAATTTATGTGAATGTGGGAATATGTTGTTTTTCAGATATTAAAGCATTATTAATATGTGTGTGTGTAATTGTCATATTGATACTTTATTTAAATGAGAATATTTAATTTACAAGCTTAATGGAAGTATTAAAAGGTGAAAAGGTGCCATAGTATCCTTTCTCACACGTAGTTCTATTGTCAACTCATGTACTTGTCACAAAACAGAAATATAAATTATATTCATTTTATATGAAGTACTTAACATTTTGTAATATCTGACAACACTCTCACAATTTGAGAAGATTGTTACTTTTGTAAAGTTAAGCATGCTTTGCTGTTTAAAATATGATTCATAGGAATACTTCAAATAAAATGAACAGATTTGTGAATAATTCATGTTGCATATTAATTGCTGCCATTTTTAATATTTTCCAGAGGTTTCCAAAATGTTCTTCTTCCTTTGTCACATATTAATTCTTTGACTTGTTATAATAAGTTTTATATATACACACACACAAATAGATATATTTGTAAGCCAGATTATTATTATATTATGCATTTATTATGTTTTGAATATGGTACCTTATACACTTAGTTTATATATCCATGTATTTATATTCTGGAAGTGACAACAACCTAGATAGTTTTATACTTGGTCCACTTGTCATGAAAGTTGAACTGCCACAATTTTTAAGAAAAATCATAGTAATATATTATAGTCCATTAGATTGGTTACAATTTTTTCATTACATATAGTTTGTTGTAGGTGATTTTGTAATACCATTCATTCCTTGTTGCTGTCTAAATTGTGTTTGCTGTTTTATATTGCAACTAATTAACTTACTACATTGCAGTTTTGAATTGATGTTTTTATGTACAGAAAGTGATGAAATAATTAATGTTGTTCTGTACAAATGAGATGAATTGTTCTTTAATGTTAACAGCTGGAATATTATAATATACACTGGAGAAATTAATATTTGTACTACTGAGAATTTGCAGGAAACAGCAACTCCAATTTTTCTCGAATTTTCTTAGTTCTGTTTCCTGTAGTTCTTTTAGTTACAAA
This sequence comes from Typopeltis vanoorti, assembly GCF_054136105.1. Classification (NCBI taxonomy): domain Eukaryota; kingdom Metazoa; phylum Arthropoda; class Arachnida; order Uropygi; family Thelyphonidae; genus Typopeltis; species Typopeltis vanoorti. The sequence continues at coordinate 179,396,372 of NC_143549.1, read as the reverse complement.
TTGACTGTTTGTCTCTTTCAGTTTGTTTGTGAAAACAAAATGTTATCCATTTCTTAAATTCTCATGATTGTATAAAAAAAAGTGTGATGAAATGTTAATTTTTATTTTTGTATAATGATAAAATTTCCTATTCTGTATTATGGCCAAGCTTTGCTAATATTTGTAATACAGTATTGTGTAATATAATGTAAAGAAACACAAAATTTTACTTATGCAATTTATCTTTGTAATTGTAGTCACTTAGCATTTAAAAGGATCTTCATTTAAACTTTTTACATATCTGTAATCTTTTATATTTGTTTCATTGTATATCCTGATAGCTTAGCTTTACAAGTGCAATAGATTTTTATTGAAATTGGATGAAAAAATATAGAAAATTAATTCTGTTTAACAGCAACATGGATATGGAATGCTTTCAAACTTTTATCAAGTCATGAGTGCAAAATTAAATTTTTATATCATTAGCAGTGAAAGAAATGTTGTATCTGCTGACTTCTTTTAAATGGTTGTTTCAGTATTTTGTATGCTTGACTCATCAAAAATGGATGCTTTGTTAGTCATTTGAAATATTGCATTTATTCATAATCATATAAGCACTGCCATTCTTGTCATTATTAGACAGTTTTAATAATGAAGTACACCAGTTGACTCTCAACACTTTTTAATGTATTCTTGGAGGTAGGGGACATATATATATATTATGGGGAATCATAATCATTATTTCTCAATAGGCACAATGTTATAATTGTGGGTCAGGTTCCTTACAGATGTGAAACAGTTCTTTAGCCAGCCTTATTTAACAGAAATAACCATACCGTAACTAAAATTGAGAGGTAATTCTTAAGTGTTATTATATAAGTTAAACATAATATATCTGAACATAGAAACTTATAGCATTGATATATTTGGTGTCCATATGAAAGTAGCTTTTTTATATAAGACAGTAATATAAAAGTCAATAAATAAATCATTTCTTACAGGAGTACCATTTGAGGATTCTGACATTGGGTTCTTTATATTTTTGGTGCAAAATTGTTCTTACTAGAGTGTCTTATCATCTTTCTGGTAAGAATAGTAACAATAAGAACATATGCATGTATATCTGGTTGATGAAAGATATTTCATTTTATTACATGTTCATCTTTGCTGCTTGTCAGAAAAATATTGGTGTAGTCTTATGCCAGAAAAGGTCCAGTGATTTTCATATACAGCAGGGTCACAATTAACTGACCTTGATTAATTGACATTCCATTTTAGCTAACATGAAAAATGTTAAGAAGAGTCCACAGTTCATGGTGTAATGAGGATTTATATCTAGAATGAATAGCAGAGATTTCATTTTAATACATGCTCATCTTTGCTGCTTGTGAGAAAATGTTTGGTGTAGTCTTGTCAGAAAAGATCCAATAATCATATATACATATATAAAAATTCTTTTCTTAGAAACTTTGAATTTTTCAGAAACACACTAGAAATACACCAACTTGGCATATTTTTCCAATATTAAAAAGAGGAAAGGAAAAAAAAAAACCTGAATTCAAACAGAAACTAGTTATTGATTTTTCTTATGATTTCAAATAGCAATGTAAATATCATTATAGGGGGATGGTCATAGTTAAGAGTATAAAAATAGATTTGTATGGAAATTTTAAATGTGGGGCTTCCTATTTTATTTATTCATTTATTTTTTGACATTTCATGGAACAGCATTAAGATCTAAAGTCATGTGATAACTGGAAGGTAAAGGGGGGGGATCAAAAGTCAATTTTTGTTGGCACATACTTCAATGCTGATCACCTGACTTTACTACATGTAAATAAGCAATCATGTCAATTAAAGGATGTGGTGGATCATACATAAACTAACAAAATCAGATAACTTTCATTAATTGCTGTTTCTGAAATCCTGGTGTAATTTTACTGTTAAAAAGGCAAATGAAACCAGAAAACAAATCTCAATGTCACTCTCCTTCAATTAATGAACATTTTCATTTTTACTTTTAAATATTTTTATTTATAATTAGATATGCATATATTCTGCTTTTAATAGTCTTTAAAATAGTTTTGCAATACAGTGTTAGATTTGTATATATTTAGCCTGCATTTTGCTTTCATTTTTCATATGACCATTTCATATTTCCATTTTCAGTTCTGAATCTGTACCTTTCCAGTCTAGTTTGTCATTAAATGCTACTCTGCTTTATTGATTTCGATTTAAAATCATGCATAGTATAAATATTTTGGCAGGTGTCAGTGCCAGCTGAATATCAGATTTCATCTGCAAGAGAATATCTCTATACTGATTGGCCAATTAAATTTATCACATGCCTGCCTTTTTTGATACAAGATAAAAGATGAGTAGTATGCAAAATTCCAAGCATTATTAAGTTATAAAAATAATTCCATTTTGGATCATGTTTGAATTCTGTTTGTTCAGTAGGATTATTACTGTCCTTTAGATCTGTCATATATATGCCACTGAAATTGTGCGCTAATTTTTTTCATTTCTATACATTTAAAACAATAATTGTTGGCTAACTTGGTAATGCAACCCTCGGTTTATTTTGTGCTCAAAGTATACTGATGTTAAGATAAAATGAAACAGTTAGTTGATCTATTACGATGCTAAGCAATATAAATGAGAGTAAACCAAGCTACTTTTATTAGTTACTAATTTATACAATTATAATTTTGATTTTTTTGAATTTGCCTTTTCAGTTTCCTTCTCATTTTCAGTTCTCTCTCATTACTTGCTTGCGATGTCATAGAGTTTTACAGTATTATATACAAAAGTGCTAAAATTACTTACATATAAGAACATTTTGTGTAATTTTCTACACCTGCACATCTTTAAATCCCCTGATTAGGCTATGGTTACACAATTAATATTATAGACTGCTTTTTATTTGAGAACACTCAAATTAATTCTAAATATTAATCTAATTTACATGTTGGCTTTTCAGACTTCCTTTGTGTCTGTTTTCTGCAGTTTTTGCAATTTCTTTTGTAACATTCATTCCATATCTAAAATTAAAGTGTATTTAAAAAAAGAAAAGTTATAGCCTAGAATAGTATAATGATACATGAGTGTTCATTTAGTTTATTAAAATTTTTAACTAGAAAAAAATGTTCAATAATTTTTTTTTCCATTTAATGAATTGAGTAATAACTCCTCCAACCACCACCATAAAAAAAACACACGCCGTTAGCTGCCATACTGAACAGAAAATAGATTCCAAACACCATCCACTATTTTTAGTTATGCACATTGATAATTCATGTACAATACATATCTAAGAAGATATTAGTTTACAGATATTTCTACAAGAAATGTTGACAGTTTTATGGTAGTAAATGAACTATGCAAATATGTTCATTTGTTTGTAATTCAAGTTATTTCCTTCTATGATAACATTTGCTTCTTTCATTGAAAATTGAGATGAATACTGGATATCCTCATAGTCCCCTCGAAATTTTATTATGTTAAGTAATTTCTTACTTATACGAAAATGAAATTTATTATTGGAAATGGGGGAGAAACACACATCTGTGACAACATTATTCAGAATAGTACATATATTGTTTGTGCAAATTTCAAAGTATGTACTTGACAATCATTGCTGCAAGTGCCAGTTGCTGATAACTGTGTCCAATTTTTTTTTTTTTTTTGATGATTGTATTATTGGTGAACTTTTTTTTTTCAAATATTTGTTAGAACAATTTTTATAACTTAATAGATGCAAGAAATAGAAAGGTGGAAAGAGTTGACAAATCAGCAGAATAATTGTACAGTATATTTTGAATGAAACGTCATTTACTGTTTCATTGGTCACTTTGTTATTCACAGTGTACAGTGCATGTTTGTTTAAATAAGTTTGTAATTCTCTTTGAATATATATATGCTGATTTATAAAGATTACTTTTTAAAGTATGATAGATTTTTTCTGGTGATGGCAAAGAAAATGTCATCACATCTCTATGTATTCACATTGTGACTTTGTCAAAAAATGTTGTAACATGTAAGAGTTATGTTAGAATAGAAAATGATTTTAGAAAATCAGTGTGTCAAACTTCTCAATCTTGGCAGCTAAACTGTCAAAATTCAGTTCTTAGACAACCTTTTTATTTACAATTGAATCGAGAGTTAAACTCTTATGCATTACATTGAAAAGAAAAAAGATGATTTCCATTTATGTGATTTTGTTATGAATGGTATATGAGTATTTGGATTGATATGATAAAATCATTACATGCTAATTATGAATTACATCTGACCTTTCCAGGCTTCATCTCTTACTATTTAAAAATTCCTTGTTCTGATTTATTATTATTATTATTTAGTGTACAAGTAAAAAAAGAAGTTAAGAAACAACAGGTGCAGTATCTCAACACTGTCTGTTGTATAGATACTTATATGGTTACTGCTTCACTGAACTTACAGCCATCATTCTTTCACTTTCAGTTGGGCCTATTAAAACAACTATATATATACAGATCGACAGTTTAGTTAACCAACTAATGTCACTGAGTGATAACAAGTGTACGTTTCTGAGGCCTCCAAGGAAGGAGTGTTCTGTGCAGTCATCAGTAATATGATGCATAGTCTACACCAGCATGGTGTAGACTATGCATCATATTACTGATGGCTTCCCAAACTGTGGGCCGCGGCCCTCTTGGGGGCCATAGGTTTTGTTGAGGGTGGCCGTGAAATAATGAAAACAAATTTAAAATGTTTTAAGACTAAGTAGATTTTTTTTTATTTGAAAAGAAACGTATTTAACTTTTATTATTTATTATTTCTTTTTTGTTATTTTTTATATTTTAATGGAAAAATTCACACATTGGTGTTGGATCATTTGCAATATTTGAATTCCTGCGTATTTCGGCACTTAATGAATATTAGTAAATATTGCTTATTCATATGTTTCATTTCAAAGCAGTGATTAATTGTATTTACTTCGAATACTCTCCAGGGAAGTTCTAAATCTTCCTGTCCCTTTCATCACGTGTTCGTAATCAGGGACTGTTGATATTGACTTTATATACATATCAACTTTATATACACTCGTTTTATATTATCACTGTCATCCGAGCTCGTTTTCTGTTACCAATAAAAGTTTCGCATATACTTCACACATGAAAAAAAGCTTAAACAAGTTCATGTGGGGAGATAGTAACTCACTTGCAGTGGTAAACAACACGCCCTCCCTAACAGCCACTATACTGCAGAGGCAATAAAAACAAGTACTTTTATTATGCCAGTGAATAAGGTATGAGGAGTCTGTGTAATATATTTCTCAACACATAGTGCAATTAGAGACAACTGGGATAAAAACACACTAATTAATGAATCAATGTCCCCTCATACATAAACTATGCTGTATAGACTGAAACAAAACCATATGTTGCATGGGCAAACACAGTATCTAACTAAAAACTATTGTTATTAATTAGATGTGTGTGAGTTCGATTTCCCAAGGCAGCAATAAAATTCAACTGAACGTGTTAAAACTAAGTAATATATATATATATATATATAATGAATGTTATGGCAGTTTCACATATGGAATTCGGTTGAAGAGAGTTAGCATTTCAACTCAATTGTCAGCTATGCTTTTATCTTTCGGTTGCATGATCTTTTGTTAATAGCGCACCAATCATATGCATGTTTTAATAACCTATCTTTGCTGTCTGTTTCGCGTTAGGCTTAATTACCATAAAGGAAGAAAAGTCACAAAAGAGAAAAATGTTCCTGGTCCGGGGATTCCCTCATTCAGGTAATATTCACTAATTTCGTGTTATCAGTCTGTGGTGTGCCAGTATCGGTAAGTGGTGATATTATTTGATCTATTCTACGTTAAAAATTTAACCCTGAGATGGATAAGTGGCTGATAAAAAAATATAAAAAATTCCCGCGAACAATCAGAAGAAGCAGAAACAGACTCAAAAAAAAAAAAAAAAAGACTATTTCATATTTTACCAGAACAGCCCGCATCGTCTTCAGAACCAAACGATAAGAGGCAAAAAATGTACTATATGCATTTGATTTTTGCAATATTCGCTGTTTATGTTTTGTATTGAATATAAGTACAATAAATATAATAATATATCTCTCTATTACGATTTTTTTTCGAGGGGGACCGTGAAATATTTTAATTTTTGCAAAGGGAGCCCTGACATCCAGAAGTTTGGGAAGCACTGGTCTACACAGTGCCATATGTGGAAAATAGTGACTGAAAAATTATCCATAGATGTAATAAGTGTCCAGAGCAGCATTATCCAGTTCTAAATCTATTTAGCTGGCTCCAGAGGTATCAAGGTAGATTGAGTCCCTGGAGGTTTGACAGTTGGATTTATGATCAGGTACTTGTTTGTAATTCAGGTACTTGTTTGTATTTTCCTTAAGCTATTTTTACTAAATAGCTTAAGGAAATTACAACGTATACCAGGATATACATTAAAATAAATTTTAATACACTTCCAATATTTTGGCAACGCGACTTTAAGTTCCTGTGAAAATGGCAACGTGACGTTGCCGAAATATTGGAAGTGTATTAAAATTTATTTTAATGTATATCCTAGTATACGTTGTAATTTCCTTAAGCTATTTAGTAAAAATAAAAGTACTCATTTGTAGTTAATTCCCTAGTCTTTTCATTCTCTAGTCTCCATGTTCCAAAGTAGTTTGCAGTGAGCTCAGATCTTTGCACAATGTTTCCTCAAGGCCTTGGAAGGTGTTTTCTTGGGTGGCAATTGCTATGCTAAAAAGTCCAAAAAACAATCTTTCCAATGTGTGTTATTTGCAGTTTTAACTATCTGCACAATGAAACCCCCTCCCCAAGATTTGAGGGAGGGTGGAAATGTAGGTAACATGTTCGGGATAGTGCCCCTAAAACATCCCAAAAAAATTCTTACTGCTGTCCAGAGGAGGGCAGTTTGGCTTATAGATGATCCCTCCCTTCAACTTCTCTCACAGGTGCAGTATCTCAACACTGTCTATTCTATAGGTACTTCTATGATCACTCACTGCTTCACTGAACTGACAGCCATCATTCTGTCACTTCCAATTGGGCCTATTAAAACAAGAGCAGCAGTTTCTCAGTATAACTCTTTGAAAGCACTCTTTTGAATATAACATAACCATACCGAACCTGTTTCTCTTCTTCCTCTTTTATTCCAGTTACGTCTGTACTCTGGAACAGACTTCCTGATGAAGTATTCTTAAACACTTACAACCTGCAACTTTTCAAGAAGAACGACAGTAAACTTCTTTCTCAATTCTCATTTGCATCTCACACATGCACTGATGTGCTTATAGGTTCTTTGACCTCTTGTGTATGGGATTACTATAAATAATTTATTGCATCTCATTATACATTTATAAAATAAATCGTTCTAACACATTTTTATGATGGTTAAATTTATTATTAAAAAAAAAGCAGAAAAACTTTTAAATAGAATTGTTTTCATTTTAATATATGTTTATAATCTGTATCTGCACTTCACTAAAAACAAAGGTTAAAAGACTAGACTGTAGTGTATGTGTTTGCATGGATTGAGAAAGCATGATAAACCTCTTATGTATTGCGAGAGAAATGTTTAAACATTTTCAGAAATTTGTGCTGTTTCATCTTCTGTTTTCCAGTTATGTATATAATTTGTACTCGTTTTTAATTTCTTACGAATTTCGCATTATAGTGCATGACTTTTTCTCGTGCTAATCATAAACGAAGACCATAAAATACATTACATTTATATTAGGTTTCTCTATGTAATAATCGCATGGTATAGTTTTTTCTTCAGCATTCATATGTTTTTAACATTTTTTTAACCTATAGAAAGTCCATTATTTTTTTTAATGTGATTTTTAAATTATTTTAGATTTAATTAAGCTCAGTGTAATATGATAAAAAATTATCACACATTTTTGGGTGATAATTATAACTACCCAGGAATGATTCTCACCCACACAGAAAATTATGTAACTTTTACACATTAGTATTGTGAATGGGGTAAGATTTAGTTAACCTGGAAAGCCGTGCCTTCCAGATTACCAAACATGGAACTTTTGCAGGCTACTTCTTCAGGTTTCCATTAAGTAGGATGGCAGTCTCTCACTGGGTGATGCAGGCCATCTACCACTACCTGAAGGATGGTGGTAGATGGCCTGGAATGGATGTTTATGTATGTTTCACAAACATCCATTCCAAAGTGGAATTTGACATGACCTGCTCAGTTAACCATGCCAGACATATAATCCATATGTATGATATACTGCTTGGAAAGAAATCAATGGACATCCTGATGGACAAGGTACTCATGCCATGTAACGAGTCACGTATTTGTATAAATTGGAGGGGTATGTTGCTCCTGAGTCAGTGCAACTAGGTGAAATGGCTCTGAGAAGGGAATTGAAGTTTGAAAGACATGTTGTGATAAGATGAAAATTAGGCTATCCCAGCTCAAAAATCAGTGATACCATACTGAAATGGAAGCACAGGGAGTGCTACCCACAGTAGATAACCCACCACACTTACTGAACGTGACTGTAGGGTGCTACGAAGGATAATATGTAAAAACTGCTATTTGTCAGCTGACATTGAATGCAGAGTTTAGGGCATCGATTTAATATGAATCTGCACAAAATCATTCAGAACCAAAGCTCACAACATGCAACCTTCACATTACCTGAAACAACTTGCAGCATTGTCACCCTCTACTGTGACAATCATATTGCTGCAGTCATCACAGTGAAAGGAGGTCCTACATCTTAAGGTGGGCACAGTGGCTGTTTGTTCCTCACACTAGGATGTCCACTGATTTCTTTCCAGACAGTGTATAAACTTTGGAAAATCAGAAATTCTTAAAATATATAATCCCACATCTTTCAATGTCAACACATTTGTAGTGATTAATTAAAATATTTTAAAAAATTATATTTCTATGCTATTCTTAATGAATATTATGCTGATGAAATCCTTGCACCAAAATTTCCATGTGAAATGTAGTGGAACTTATCACAACACCTCTTTCAAACTCTGTCAATTCCCTTCTCAGAGCCATTTCACCTAGTTGCACTGACTTGGGAGGAACATATTCCTCCAATTTATACAAATACATGACTCATTACATGGCATGATGTACCTTGCCCATTACTAAAACAGCAAAAATAACTGTAGGAACTAAAACATTCCTACACTTATATGTAATATAAAATATCACATAAAAAAAATAAAATATCAGTGTTCAAAAAAAATGTAACATTGTTATTAGAGATGTATCTGAAGTAGGATGAGAAAGAAATGGAGATATTTGGAATGATGAATATCATGTTATATATTCTTGAGTATTTTGTAATATAATATAATCTGTTAGTAGAAATAGTGAAATGCAGAGCTTGAAAATTTGTGCTGGTGGAGTGTGCAGTTGCCTAAATATGTGGTCATGTGTTCATTCCTGGACATTGTTTATAAGCTTATGTTAATAATATGACCAATTTTTACTTATTAAAGTACTGCTTTACCAATGCGGAAGCAAATATGTTAACCAATTTATATTAGTCTATGAGAGAGAGAGAGAGAGAAAAAGAAAAACTCATACATTTTATCAGTGATAGATGACCATTAACAATAAACAAGTAATTAAGAAAACATATTTCATATGTTTTCTTATTAAGTGGATTTACAGGAGAGTGACCTGCAGAATGTTCCCTATGAGGATAGATTGAAGGTTTGTGTAGATTACAGAAGTTGGTTGATAGGAGAAAAAGAGAGGATATGTTAGAAGCTTAAAGGATTTTATAGGACAGATGCAGGGGAAATGTTTCAGCACTTGGCTAGAGGGACCAGAACAAGGGGTTATCCCTAGAAGTTGAATAAAGGTGTGTTTTGTAAGAGTGTGAGAACTAGAATTTTTGCTCTGTTAATGGGTTCAAGGAGAGTATGATAGATTGTGTGGGTAGAATGGGTCTCTCACAATGAGTCTTCAGACCCCATGAAGGGTGCCTGTATGATAAAATCTAAGATGTTATTTGTGGTATGGTATAGTATGAAATATTAGAGCTACTGTCTGAAGAGAATCCAAGAGGTTCCTTCACTATGTGGCTAGTAGGAGTATAATGATTGTGAATGGGATGAAGACAAGATCAGGTGACCAGTACAGATGATCACTTTATTAGGGTGTTTCATCTGTTAAAGGCAATGTTAAAATAGTTCCATATGGATGTGAGAGAGATGGAAATAGGAAATGTGGTCGAAAGTTGCTCCCAATGGCCTTAGTAAGGTAAAACCAAAAGGCTTATTGACTACCATTTTTAGCAGGAGTAAATTTTTCTGCATGTGGTCCTTTCAAAGTCTGTTTTGTATTTGATGGTAGTATTTTTACAGCTGTGGAGTTTTGGTTTTAAGAGAGTGGAAATATGCTGAAACCTTTCTTGGAGTACTTTGTTACATTTTTTTTTGGAAAATCAAGATTTGCATAGTGGAGAATGGGCTTCATTCTAGTAAGAATTATTTCAGTTTTACATATGAAGCAAGTGAATGTAGTGAAAACAGTAGTCCACTGAAGAAAAGTAGGAGTAATCACAAAGGTGATCCCATTTGACACTGTTGAAGTTGGCAAAGGACACAAGATTCAGAATGGATGAAGGGCATTTTGCAGAAAAAGAATTTCGATGAGGTTATGGTTAGAATTACCAAAATGAGAGGGTTAAGAAATGAAGGGTGTTGAGAGAGTGGAGAGGATTATCAGATATTCTGGTAGGCAGACAAGACAATTTGTGAAAGATCTCTCGTGAATAATGAAATGAGAAATGCGTTTTTCAGTAGTGAACATTGAAAACTCCAAGAAGGACAATCTCACCACCAGAGAAAAGGAAATTTTGGTGTAGAGCAGGTCATTAAGAGGGAATTTAGTGTTGTCTTTCTCTAAAATGGGATGTCAGATTTGACAAATGCACAGGTTCTATCTACCCTTGTTGCAGAAGGAATCAGAATTTAGTCTTGAGAGTTGAGATTCTGTTAAAATTAAATCGGATTTCGATGTCTGTGATAATTTAAAAAGAAGATGAAAACGAAAACTGCAATTTCTAGTCTTAAGTTCTGCAACTCAACATGCTGTAAATCTGTTAACACATTTCATTGCACAAAGGAAGCAAGCAGACATTTTAGCTCTTTTTTTTTTTTTTAAATGTCTCCCACAAACTCAAGGTTTTGCAAACCAATAATACATTTCTACCATGGGTGAAGTACTGATTTTTTACTATTTTTTTTATTAATTGCAAATTTTTTATAATTTTATTTATTTTACATTGTATGGGAACTCTGCTCTAGTGACCAAACATGGAACTTTTTCAAGCTATTTCAGACCTCCATTGCAGGATTTGAACCTGCGACCTGTAGGTTGGAGAGTGGATATGCTAACCACTAAGCCAACCAGGATGGAAAAGCTATCTAACTTTAAGAGATTGAAGGTCAGTCAATCTCCAGCCTTAGCACATCAGAAGCTGGCCAAAGACCATTAATTATAAACGAATTGTAGTGACAAAAGCACAAGACAAATGTCACCATCTAGTAGTCCCTAATGTGATATATTATTGTATGAAATAGTGTGGGTTCTACAGTCGATTTTCTTGCATTACTGGATTAAAAGTGAGTTTCGGTGATAAAAAAAAAATCTAATTGGCAGTGCCATAGATCGACAAACTCAGGAACCGGTTAAATAAAGGCTTACAAAAAGCTCATTTAGTTGGCTACTAGAAATGAACTTAGAATGTTCTTCCTTCGGATAGCTACGTAGGCAAATGTGATTTCTACAAGGCTGCACAGACCATCGAAATATATCACGGAGAAAATCATACAAAATTTTGGCCTTTTTTTTAATTAACATTTGCATTGTGATCTTGGGTAAGCTGTTTCTGATTGTGTTATCAAATTTTATCTTTAATGAAATTTGCATGGAAGTATTATTGGATATACTCTGAGAAAAAAAATTGAAGAGTTTTTCTACTTTATTCGAAGATTCCCATGTTAAATTGGTATAATGGAACAAATTTACAAGAGAAGTAATGCAAATCAGTCTGAAACTCGGTTTTTCAATTCATTATAGGATTTCTTTCTCAAAGTGAACTAGTTTCAGTTTTATGCTTTGACTTAAAATTAACTAAAACATTTTTGGAAGAAATCCACATGGTATATGGAGATTTACCATTCAACAGTTGCTACATAGCTAGGAAGTGTAGTATTAAACCGTTTTTTTTTTTTTTTTTTTTTTTTTTTTTTTTTTTTTTTTTTTTTTAAATGGTTTGAAACAGACATTTTTATGACAAAAAAAAAAAGAAGTAAAAGTATACCACAGATAGCCGACAAGATAAATGAATCCTGGATTTCTCTTCTGGTGGGCATAATACCTTAATGAGCTGAATTCGTAGCCTGTGGAGGTGGTTTGCACTCCATGGCTGCCTGAAGAAAGACAAATTTAATTCTAGTCGCCGGCTAGAGGAACATCTAAGCCATTCTTCTACCAGTTAGTCGATCTCTGGCACAGGCAAGTGGGTTATTTCTCCCGGAAACTCGCGTTTTTCATTAGTAAACTCAAGAAAATCGACCGTAGAACCCACACTATTCAGGGAAGAAATATATAGTGTTAAGATTAGGGACAATGATGTGGCTGCACTTATCAGCTGTCTCTGATTGCTACTGGTAGAGATCGATCCGCCCCTTCAGTCTCCAAAAGTTAGGGCTAAATGGCCTCTCCTACTCCCTATAAGGGAATTAAAGGTGTTAGCGGATTTATTATTTTATTTTTATGAGCTGAATTTGAAACTTGGAGAAAAAAGGTAAGTTGCTCTGTGAAATATTTTCTGATATTAAAACCTTTTCTGAAGTGGAATTAAAATTACGACATAAACATACAGACAAACAAAAATGATCCTATTTGTTGCAGAATGACTAACAAGGCCGGATATGAGGCTGTTTTGGCCCTCAGCTATAACTTTTATGAAGCTCCCCATCCTCTGCTAAATAATTTTATCTGAATAAAGTTCTATACTGATGCAGAAGCTCCTCATTGAAATAGGAAGCCCTAAGCTATACCTTTTCTAGCTTATGCCCAAATCCGGCTCTGCATTATAACTTTTCATGGAACCAGATAATTAGGTATCGCAAAAAATAAGACATTTATTATTAACATTAGCTCCAAAATAAATCCTGGATTTTTCGCAATTTTTACACGTAAAGAAACGAAATCCAAAGTCCTTTTGTTGTGGTTCTTATGCAAGTGCAAATAGAAATGATGCAACTGCAGGATGGCATGTCTGAAAGAGGCTTTTTCCATGGGAAACTTAATTCAGCTTAAGCGGGATTCATGAAACTTCATTACTAGCTTTGTTAATAATTTTAACAACTAATAAAATAAATCTTCTAACGGCTTTTGTTCCCAAAGGGAGAAGGTAGAACTGTTTTAGTCCCAACTTTTTGTAAATTGATAGACAGCGGTGGGTACATTTAGCCTCGGGTTTTTAATACTCGGTATTAAAAACCGAGGGACGAAACCTGCTTACGAGATTTATTTGCGCCCAAGATCGACTAACTGGGGAAGTGGCTTAAAAAGAAAGAAGAAAAAAAAAAAAAAACCTATAAAGAATTCCTGTAATCGGAACTAGGATAATACTAGACCAGTAAATACCTATAGGAAATCTTTACTGGTCTGGTATTATGGATCCAGGAAGATGACGAAAGTTACACCTCGCCTACAATGGTGAGTGTTATGAGTATATCAGTGGTGCGGTGACGAATGCAACATAATTTTCTAATTGTCCCCCCCTGTGGGGCGTACGCCCCACTTTGAGAAACACTGATTTAAAGGATGATGAATATAAAATGATCAGCAAAAGCATAATATTTATGGGAAATCTTAATACGAATATAGACTGCAATGAGAAAGAAAACGAGTTTCCTGAAGGATTTAGTGAAAAGACTGAATGGCGTGAATGACATAGCCATCTTATACCATCATTTACACCACAACTGAGTGGTGTAAATGACATAGCCATCTTATTTCCAGTTGAATATGGGGAAATACGATATATATGAAAAAAAAAATATATATATATACTGTATGTGGCTGTCTGGCAGATACCAGAGTAGTGTAACGCTGAACAGAATTAACACAAAGAGCATGCCACGGGACAGTCCCCTGACTTGCTTTTCTCATTCGCTTTGTGTTAATTTGTATATTAACGATATGGTGGATTTTTAACGGCGAAGGAATGCAATCGTAAAATAAAACAACCTTTGAAGAGGAACAAGGAATGACTTTGCCTTTAAATTAAATTTGGATTAAAGAAACTGTATGCCATGTAGTATGATTGTGAGATGGTGCTTCACGATATTCACAATGGATAGCATCTATATATTGAGAAAGACCCTGATGAACAGGAATACGGAAGCTATTGTTCCTTCTATGAGGCTCAATTCCGCATATCTAGAGTGCTGTATGCAAGTGTGGTAGCCTGGATTCCGGAAGATATAGAAACTGCGAAGAGGAAGAGCACAGAAGTGGATAACAGTTGATATTCGGACTACGGAAAGATTGGCGAAGAAAATGTGGAATGCGAACTTTGGCCAATAGGCAGAAAAGAGGATACGGTAGCCATAAGTCAGTGTTGAGGACAGATGGAGGGGAGATTTTTAACTTTATACCAGGGGAAAGAACGAGAGATCATCCGTAAGGGTTGGGTAAGATTGTAGTAACAAGAAGGTGAGGAGCAGTAAAAATGTGGAACATACAACGAGTAAGTGAAACGTATGATATTTACTCTGGTTGCCCGTGGAAGGGAACCAGAGTGAATTTCAGTCCAGCTTCAAACTATGGAATCAACTTCTCGTTCTCCTTTTCATTCGATATATCTCAAAAACTGCTCAAATAAACCGTCAGTTGTGTTTTTGAGCAGCTGAATTTCTTCAGCTGTTTACTTTTTTCCGAACCACTTGCCCACGCATGGCATTGTGCTATAAATTTTATAACTTCCGGAGTGTGGAATGCGTATTAAATGAGCGAGGGTAAACTTGCATCGTATATTGGTGTGAAGAATGGAACTCCTGATGCGAGTCAGTTTGTCTTAACCGCATCGACAGCTCCTATTTCAGTCACGTGGACAAATTGCAAGGCAAATTACAGTTTTTCTCTTGCCGTTTAATATCATATAAAAGAGCAGAAAAAAATAGAATTCAGTTTGTCTGGTTATAAAATTGTCCATTTTTAAGCTGGTGATAGTGCACGTTTCATATATTATCATATATTATATTATATACAGTATATTACAATAGAACGTATGAAAGAACAGTAGAAAATAAAAACAGAATCAGTTTATTCCGATTTTAAAATTGGGAATTTGAGTTGGTGATGTTTCGATGGTTTTTTTCCCCTTCTTTTTCTTTGTAGCTATGATGCCTTGAGCTTGAAAACAGCTCCTTTATGCGTTGAAATCGCTTTTTGTTTTAAATGACTCCCATCAACAAAAGGTATATAATATATCTATAGTATTTAGCAGTAGCAGGGCGAGATAATGATTTTTTTCTAATTAATTATATTTTATTAATATTAATATATAGCCCTTCCACCTCAAAATGAGCTAACTTACTTTGTCTTGAAAATGATAACTCACCTTCATTTTAAAAAAGCCCATATATAAAGATTCCTCTGGTCACAATGAGAATTGAACTCAGTTCTTTTCTAATCGAAGAGCATAATACACGTCGTTCTTCCAACTGCCCTACGGAAGCACTTTATGTGTGTATATAAATCAACCATTTATATTAAACTCGGAAAATTATCAAAGAAATATTACAAAATAATTAGAAAAATACATGAGAGCTAATTTCGTTGTCGACCAGCTGTTCCATTTAAGCGATTAAAAAAAAAAAAAAAAAACACCCCTTTAAAACGTCTTAAGCCTTAAAATATTGCAGATTTTAAAATCACCTTAAATTTTTAAGGTAAATGCTGCTGATAGATGTGCAGGATGTTTAATATGGAAGTATATAAGACAACTGAATGATAGTTTGTATGTATTTATGATAATATTATATTACAGTTAATTCTAACGATAAATCACCGTACTTTCGCTTATATCACAATCTTTCTGAAATTTCGTCCTGATTTCAAAGGTTACATTCAAGGGAGGAACAAATGTGGAAAATTTTATAATAAAGTATTAATTAAAAATAATGGGGAAAGTAGGCACACGTCAAATGATTTTAAGAACTTCTGGCAGTAACATTTAATGTTCACAGAAAAACGGAATAGGATGAAAGTTGCTCCAGAATTTTTAATAACGGGATAATGGTGAACACCATCTATCTATTCCCAAAACTTGAACTACAAAGTATTTCCAGAAGAAAAGAACGCAATATATAAAAAACAAACAAACAAAACTTGCTCACGCGAGAGTAAGCAAAGCAAAGTACCTATTTCAAAATTTACATAAATATTACATATAATTCAGCTTTGTTCCATTAAATAAGTATTGATAATTGAACTTTAATTCCGCTCTCCTTACTGTTTGGCTCCCCTAGGTAGATGATTTTCGCTATTTGGTAAACAGTTTGGAGGCTTTAACACTCTTCAAACATATCTAAACAACCAACATCCCAGGATCCAATTAATCCTAGAACAACAACAACAACAACAGTCCTCCTTTGTAGATATCTTGATTACACACCAGGACAGATGTTGGGTATTTACGGTTGCGGAAAAAAACTTCATGGACACAGGTAGATACATCCATTCCTCTCCCTCCCAACATTATGGAATCATAAACGCTTTGCACAAAAGAGAAAAATTAATTTGTTCTGATAACAATTCCCTCACCATTGAACTTGACTACATTCATAATCATAACACCTTAGCTAATGGCTCTCACCAAATCTGAAAACTATTAAACCCTCATTCCAAAACATAATCTATACTAAGTTTGTTACCATGCTGTATATCCAGAGTACACTGAAAAACTAGCCAAAACTTTCTTAATACATCGTTGTAATCACTTATAGACCATATAAGAAATTGACATCCCCTTATCTGCCCACCTAAAAGATCAACCAACCTAGACTTGCATATTTACCATGCCATGTAGTTGTAAGAAAGACAAGACAAGCAGCATCGGAATTACTGAACATAAGAACAATATCCGTTTCCATCACTACAACCACTCAGGACTTGCTGACCCTGCTTTGGATAAAGTGGGAAAAACCCCACGTTACAATGCCCGTGGCAAATACCATTTCCAGAGACTTTTCCTGGATCTGCCTCAGCATTAAGAAACTATCCAGACAAGTTTTGGTGCATGAAACCTCAAATTTGGGAAGCTCTCATCCACCCACGTACTTCAGTCCAATGGCCAACAACACCCAATCCAGCCCATTAGGGGACACTTAATTAGGACTTTAGGCACATCCTTTATTGCCCTGCTTCATTGTCATTTACCCTTTGTAATGCCCTATATACACATATCAGTCTATGGATTGTGCCCTGATAATGTCAATTTGACTTTCTCATCCATCGGAATATCTAAATTATTGTAATTAATATATTCTGCACTGGAATTTCCTTTAAAAATAGCCTTACGACCACATTTCTTGAATTATATTGTGTAAATTCACCAGTAATTTCTAGACTGTTATGCTTATAAAATAGCTAAATATATAAATACGCTAACGGCTTTTACGACCTCGCTTACCCAAAGAGGGTAAGCGAGGTCGTTTATCCCTAGCTAACTTTGAAGAGTGATAGGCAGCCACCTCCACTTTTAGCCATCACAAATAGCTGGCCCAAAAACTATTAAAGATTTTAACAGGCATATGGGAAGGCGTCACCGAATAAAACAATCTTTTCCAAGTTTTTTTTATTATTATTTTCCCGACAGCTCAAGTTGGTCACTCCCTGATATAGAAAAATATAGTTTTTTCTTCTAAGAAACTAAGAATCAAACAACCGAAGAAAATCGACCATAATCACACTAGTGCAGAAGTTAATATATAAGGTTATGGAGCAGCAATTGTCTGCGTACTCAGAAAAGTAAAACGCACAGCAATTAGAAGAAAAAAAAAAGTCACTAAAGTGGACCTTTCCTTATCATATTGAAGTCATTACTTCAATAACGTCATAATCGGTATTACTGAATTACAGTTTCATAAATAAAAAAAATTCCTATTGTATGATACATCCTCCGTTTTTTTTTTTTTTTTTGTTAAAGCGCGCTTGATAACACTAAAAAGTCTTATAGTGTTATATTACAAGAAAAACAACAAGAGACTTTACTTTTGCTGTTTTTCTACGTAATATACAGAGAAATGTTTGTTTAAAAAATAAACATTTCTCTACCTTCCTACCTCATCAAGCAGGCAAACTTATCAAGGCTCGAATATGTCCTTATAATTATCACTTTAAGCCAATGTTTAGACAATCTATTATCGAAAGTACTGCCTCTCCCACTCGTAGGTTATCTAAACATTTGGGTAATTTATTAAAAGGACTGAGAGACTTGACTCAAGGAAATGAAATCATGGCAAACTCTGATGTTCTCTCTCTCTCTTTCCCCCCCCCCCCCTTCTCTCTCTCTCTCTCTCTTTCTCTCTGCAAACGTCCTTGCAGGGAATAACATCATTATAAAGAAAATTATGTCATTCTTAAAATTCGGGTTTTTTAATATAGAGACGCTTTCTACAAACAAAACTTGGGTCTTGCAATGGGTAACCCTAACCATCTTCAGTGCTGCAAATACCAGATAACTTCTTAATATGGAGTTCTGGATAAAACAGAACTTTTTAAATCATCTGAACAATCTCCATCAAAAAATGATGTTTATGAAGAATCGGAAACTAATGTTTCCATCCCCTTTCTGGATTTCAAACCACTTTGGTCTTTGGACAGGCTGAAATGAATATACAAGAAAACAACCACACCAGCAGATATTTACATGCTAATTCTCTACGTTATCGACTTCAAATGTTGAGGACCTCATTATTGATAAGGAGAAAATAACTAGAAAAGTCCCCTATTCTGTACTATCACATTCCTGAAAAATAACTATGAGAAAAGAAAAATTCCAGACTTCGGATCCATCCGCAAAAGCACCATGAAATTGATGAATGGCCAGATAAAAAGATATGCATAGTTCAGTCAAAATATTATGACCACCACTACTCTTATTTCATAATGAGCCACTTCACCCTGCCTGGTGGCACTTGGTATCAATGGTCAAAGCCGGTATACATGATACTGGAGGTGCGTGATGTGCTGTTGATTCGAAGTTGTGGAGTGACATGAGAAAGGGAAGTGATTTGATGGACTTCGTAAAAGCGTGATTATAGGGCACTACAACCATTAAAAGGTTGTGGTATCCAGAAAACAGTCGACATTGTAGGCTGTTCACAGAATGCTATGCTTAAGGTGCTCCAGCAATGGAAGGATACTAAGCAGAAGAGCATTGGCCTGGTCTCATCAAGCATATTGAACCCAAGCTATGGCTAGGTTCAATACGATATAGGAATAGCTGACTATGGAATTTTGCCAAGGGATGAATAGCGGTGTTTCATTCGTCGTTCCCTGGTCAAATTTGACCTAAATTCATTCGGAGATCATAAGTAGGCGTTCATTCAAGTTACCTATGCTTATGTCTTATCATCAACGATGAACTGTGTCTACAGTTTACATTCGAGAGACGAATGTAAAAAGGCTAAAAAAAGTTCATTCGGAATGAATCTCGTTTCCAGCAATGCCTGTGTGGATGGAGTGTTAAGTAAAAATCTGAGAAGAATAATCACTCCCCCCCCCCCCTCCCAACAGAAACAGGCAGTACAGCATAGTAGTATAAGGGATGTTTTCCTGGGGATCTTAAGTTCTTGATACCTGTAGACCGTGCTTTGAATGCTACTAAATACCTATCCAGTGTTGCAGGTGAGGTACACCCTTTTATGGCGACTCCTTCCCAAATGGCATGCTGTACCGTGCCACGTTGCGGGTATCATTCGAGAATGGTTCTCTGAACACAACATTGACTTCCATGTTTTATCATAGCCGTCAATTCGCCATATTAGACATAAAACATCCCTGGGATTACGTCAATCTAGAGAGGGAAATGGAGACATATAAATCATCTGTCCCGAATTCGAAGATCTACCAGAAGCAATCTTGACATCATGGTAAAAGAATATCCTTTGCTATGTTCAGAGTCTAATGGAGTCCATGCCACGCAGCCTAGTGGTACTTCTAGCAGCAAGAGGACCTACAGACTATAAGGACGGTATATATATTTTGAATGGACTATATACAGGGTCATCTTAACAAGTTTGACGGCCCTGTGATAAAAAAAAAAAAAAATTGGCGCCTTAATCACATTGGATTGACCAATAATTAAATAATACATATAATTAATTAAATAACTTTCATTGCAAAAAAAATATTTTAAAATATATCGCCATTACACCTTTTTATTTAATTCAACAATATATTTATAATATAATAAAGGTAGTTTATTTGTATTTATAAAAATACACACAATAGAAAAAAGCTACTCGGCTCTTAAGCGCCCTTGGATCAATGGCGCCCTGAGCTATAGCCAATTTAGTCCCGTGGATAAGGAGGCCTGATTATATATATATATATCTTCCGTGCATCATCTCCATCACAATCAAGTTAGTAAAAAAATCTCAGGAGGCACAACATCAGAACCTTATTCGCACCCATAATCAAACTATCCTTTCTTCGATCGGTGAAACCACAACACGGCCTCCTGAAGTATCCAGTCTAGTCCTTTTGGTGTAACGTCTCGTATTACAAATCAACACAAAAATAGAACTACGTACATCAGAGGCATCACTTATGGGAGTCGGTGCCACGGGGTTCTAGCTAGGCATTTCCAATCAAAAAAGAGACACGCGCGATAACCAATCTCCAAGTCACAAGTGAAATGGAGCACTTAGAGATCTTACACCGACTTTTTCACAACTTCTCACACTTTTTTACTTATTAGACTGTTAATCAGCCATCATTCAGTTAATTCAGATTAACTTCAATTCAGTTAATCGGTTCTTGATTAACAACAGCACACGTAGAGCACTTTTGAAGTTAATCTTTTCTCACAGTAATAAAGGTTATGTTTGGCAATGCAATGTTTCTCTGAATCTTTCCTTCTTTGTACATTTGCACTCGACGAAGTTCTTTGGTAAAATGACTGGTTAAATTTATTAGTTTATAGTGCAGTTAACTACTACTGTTAAATTTAACAGTAGTAGTTAATTCTATCGGATTGTATGGCTAATTAATTCACTACTACTAATAATAATCCATGTCTAACCGCAAAGAAAGCTTACACACACACAACGTTTGCTTCTTTTGCTTATCTACTTATGTTGACTCCCAAAATGTAAGTTTCGCTGCGTTCGTTAAAATAAAGCGCCCCTGAAGACATGTTCATTAAAATCACCAACAAGGCACACTTCACAGCCTGTGCTTTTAGGGTGCATGCAAAAATCATCGTTGTCATTATCTTTGAAGGTCAGCAATGTTTTCACTCCATTCTAGGAAATAGCAGTTACTGTAAAAATGAGATTGGCGAAGCGTGAAGAGTCCGTGCAACATTCTCACCCCCCCCCCCCCACTATTCCCCGTTGTTTCGATAATAACCTGGAATAGATACTTCAGTTTGTTAGTATGAGACGACAAAAGATTTCATTAGGAACGTCCATAAGCTTTATCGTGCTACCCCCCCCCCCCCCCAACAAAGATAATAGATAATACATTGTATAGAAAATATTTAAAAACCTGTAAAATAGTTCAGTAAGCATTGAAACATACGGCCATCTACGCATCAAACCATGACAAAGAATAGACAGAGAGAGAGAGATGTGAATAGAATAAGAAATTTTATCTTTTCTTTTGTATTTTTTACTGTATATTCAATCATGTAACACTAATCTGCAACGGGCAGTGAACCCAAGGGATAGATGGGGTGGAGAGAAACAAGTAGGCAGACAGAAAGACTGATCTTACGTCGGAGTATTTAGTGGACGGAATGCGGAAACATTTTGGTTTGCTTCAAAGTCGTATTGAATGAGATAACGAAGCACAACGGAGGATCGTTTAAATTAGTGTTTCCTAGTCAAAATTACTGTACCGCTTTTCGTAACACTGGTTTACTAGCTTCATCATGCCCGATTAAATGGACTTGATGAAGCCTATTTTAACATATTTTCAAACTTCTGAAGATCTTGCGCACTGAAGAGGTTACTGGCAGCCTGGACTTCCTCACTATCGAATAACTAAAACTTTATCCTGAAAGTATAAAAGTCCGGGCGTTTAAGTTACAATTATTATAGTGGGTCCATCTCCCAGTTCAAATAAATAAATAAATGAAATAAAGATTAAAAAAAAAAAAGAAAGAAAAAAATATAGCTTCTTTTTTTTTTATGTGAACTCAACCCACCACCCGTACCACACTAGGTGGTATATGATCACTGGATGATCTGGAAATCCTGTTTTAAATACCAAACATATTACTTTTATTTTCAAGCCATTTCAGGTCTTCATTAAGCACGGTAATGTCTCACATTATTCCTAAAGGCATTCGCAAGCATCCACTGCTTCTTATTGGTTGCAAAAGAGGAAGGCGCTTTGCATTCTACCCACCCATTGTGTTGGCAAGGTGATTTGGTCAATATATATATATATATATACACGAGATGGGGGGAGGTCTGGATAGTTCTGATAAAACACCTAGAACAAAAATGATATTAAAGCAACTGATATAACCACAAGAAAGAACACACGAGGACATAAGTTACCTTCATAACTCTACTACTAGCATGTTCTTTCTTATGGTTATATCAGTTGCTTTAATATCATTTTTGTTCTAGGTGTTTATTAGTTATTAGCAGTCTGCAAGTTTAAAATACTTGCAGTATTACTTAAGTATAGTATATATCTAACAGTTGAGTAAGTTCAGTTAAGCTGGTACATGGCAGTATTATTATTATTATTATTATTATTATTATTATTAATCCTGTGAATCTGCCTATTTATGGCACTGCATGCGCCATAAGTAGGCAGATTCACAGGCATAGGACCCAGGACGAAGGGAGCCTGAAATTTGGGTATCAAAAAATAATCTGTATTATTTAAATTAAGGGGATATTAAATCCCACATTATTTCAAAGCTGAATAAGAAACTCAAAGATCGGAATCAAAGAGTTTATTTTGCTTTTTGCTGGAACTTTTATAGTTTGCTATGTTCGGTTTGAAACTCTTTGATTCCTATCTTTGAGTTTCTTATTCGGCTTTGAAATAATGTGGGATTTAATATCCCCTTAATTTAAATAATGCTACATCGCCGAAGTGAAGCCTATTGGCTCTTTATTTTAGTAATATGTATTATATTTTCATTTTCAAATTGTAAATTTGGCTGCCGTGGGGACCGATTCTATAACGTTTTTGGTTAAAGTTAAAAAATAACCGATCTATTTCTATCGTATTTGTTTCTTTATTTTTTTTTTTCCAAAAAAAGCGGGTGAGCAAAAATAAAATCTTGTACAGGGTCCATGAAAAGCTAGTTATGACACTGAGCCTATGCAACCCTGTGGAAATGTTTCCTTCCACGGCATTAGACCTCAGAAGAAGGACCGTTACAGGTTTGATTCTAGTCGACAACTATGAGAACCTTTTCTAGATCTTTTACGGCCGTTTCTTCCAAGACTTTGCCATAGATTACTTGGATAAGCCGATCTTTGGCATAGACAAGTATAGTCCCCCATAAACTCGAGTTTTTAATCCCGCATCTCAAAAATCGACCATACAAATCGAATGGTTAAAGACGATATGAATGTTAGGTTTAAGGTCACGAAGTTTTGGCGGTTGCCGTACTTTCTCTCTCTCTCTCTCTTTTCCCCAAAAGCCTTTGTTTACTGACAGAAGATGGTGACTGGATTCCCTCTTATTCTCAAATTTAGTTAGGATTCAAGGATCTCCACCTAGTCCCATTGGGGAATAAAAAGGAGTTACGTGATTTATTATTATTATTATTACGGAGTTCCTCCATGGAGTTCCAGAGCTCATCACAAGAGACCAACTCATACTATAATAACCACCTCGTCTGGGCACACTACACTAAGGCAGGGCTGTCCAATCCGAGGGCCGCATCCAATGCGTATCTAGTACAGTAACTTAGTGAGCAGCAGCGACACAACCTCGATAGCTGAAAAAACTAATCGCGCGCTCACGTTCTCCGTGAGCGCCCGGAGCATGTGCGTTAGATCAAAACAGTGTAACAACGATTCTTTGATACATCTAGTATTTAAAAAATAACACGTGGGTATATAGTGACGTAAAAACACCAAATAAAATAACCGACATCGAGATTATTGATTAGTGATAGAATTAAAATATCTAATACGCATTCGGTTCAAATTGTTATTTTATTTTTTCGTTGGTAAAAATCAAAACCCACAGGCGAGCCGCACAAAATCGCACCGAGGTCCGCATGCGGCGGCCTGTAGGCCGTGTTTTGGACAGCCCTGTACTAAGGTACTATTATATTTTTTTCGGTAAACTTTTCTAGCCGATTTGCCTCTTTTTTTTTTTTTTTTTTTGTTGAGAGAGAGAGAGAGGGAGGGAGCTCTGTAACCGCCGTTATGGGACCAGTAAAGTTATTATTTATTTGAGAAATCCTACATGAAGATTCCTCGCGTCGGGACAAAAACTGAAAGCAAGTTTTTCCACCCGAAGGAAGAACGCACATTGTTCTTCCAACTGAGTTTTTTCTTTGACAGTTATCGAATGTTAATGAAAGTGATATTGATGAAACAATTATTGAAAATATCAAATGCGAGCTAAAATCAAATTTTTTTTTTAATCGGTATTATTGTTCATTGGCTTAGATCGGGTACTATAATAAAATAAACCTGCTAATTTAAATTTGTATTATTATTATATATATAGGGGTATGGAGTCAAAAGAGGCATCGCTGGAGACCCACACCAACCCATTATTCTCATAATACCTATCATGCCTCTCTTTAAACTCACTCACCGTCGGGGTATTTATTTATTATCTTTACGAACATGCGTGTGCTGTTTGCAAATGATGTTGTTTGCTTTGTCTAATAAACGTATGTTCTTGCATTGTCAATTTATGTTAGTAATATTCAAAAAATTTTCCAAGAAGGAAAGCTATTGCTGAGAAACTTCCTTGGTTTACTCCAGTCTGAATTCAATAACTATGAAAATAACGTGCAAACCAAGCCTTTTATTACACTTAGAAACCCTGTGATGCGATTATGATTTCATAACGTAGCACAAAATCCAGATAACTGCAGCTTCTATACAACTTAGGCTCCTCTTTATTATTTTTCCTTCATTTTCACATCTCCCTTCATCTAACGTTATTGTTCACAGTATACTTATCTTGGAAACCGTCTGGTATTTGGAAGCCTTCCCGCTAAGTGTGTTACTTTGTCAAGGCGATGTTGCAAAACATTACAAGACCTTTCAATGACCTAGATAGTGTTCCTTGTAATATTTTGGCAGTATTATATGCACATAAAAACACGAATAAGCGTTTTTATCCACAATTAATATAGAACCTTCATTTTAATTACTTTAAGTTGTGTATAATTACGTAAATTTTCTGCTGATGTTTTATAATGAATTACTAATGAATTTTGTTTCGTATTACAGTGGAATTAGAGCACGCTAATTTCATTGTCAGCATTACTTTCTGGGCTTTTTCCTCGCAGTGATGTAAATGATGGTTCTACGCGTAGAAATACATCGAATTTATAGAAACACATCGAATACAAAATACATCGCACAAATACATAATAGATGTAAGGGTCATTTCCAATAGATGTTAATTCTTATTAATACTTTATACGTATGGAAATATATCATCTTGTAGGATTTATGTG